>NC_090733.1:13780961-13788461 GCF_036898095.1 Palaemon carinicauda | reverse complement strand
CAGGAGAACAATATTCAAAACAAGGTAGAATGAAAGAATTAAAACACTTCTTCAGAATAGATTGATCACCGAAAATCTTGAAAGACTTTCTCAATAAGCCTATTTTTTGTGAAATTGAAGAAGACACAGATCTTATATGTTTCTCAAAAGTTAATTTACTGTCGAGAATCACACCTAAAATTTTGAGTCATACATATTTAAAGAAACATTATCAATACTGAGATCCGGATGTTGAGGAACCACCGTCCTTGACCTACTTAAAATCATACTTTGAGTTTTGTTAGGATTCAACTTCATACCCCATAATTTGCACCATGCACTAATTCTAGCTAAATCTCTATTAAGGGATTCACCAACCCTAGATCTACATTCAGGGGATGGAATTGATGCAAAGAGAGTAGCATCATCTGCATATGCAACAAGCTTGTTTTCTAGGCCAAACCACATGTCATGTGTATATAGTATAAAAAGTAAAGGGCCAAGAACACTACCCTGTGGAACACCGGATATCACATTCCTATAATCACTATGGTGCCCATCAACAACAACTCTTTGAGATCTATTACTTAAAAAATCAATAATAATGCTAAGAAACGACCCACCCACTCCCAACTGATTAACACGGTCAAAGGCAGCACTAAAATCAAGGCCAATCATACGAACTTCCCGACCACAATCAAGGGATTTCTGTACAGCATTGGAGATTGTAATAAGGGCATCACATGCTCCAAGGCCTTTACGAAAACCAAATTGCAAACTAGCGAGTAGATGATTACCTTCAGCAAACCTATTAAGACGTTTTGCCAGATGACGTTCAAAAACTTTAGATAATATGGGAGTTATGGAAATTGGGCGGTAATCAGTGGGACTTGAGCTACCACATACACGTTTACATAGAGGAGTAACATTACCAATTCTCCAACTAGTGCTAAAAGCTCCTCTTCTTGCTAACTTGCGCAAAATAACAGATAACTTTGGAGCTAAGAAATCTGCTGTCTTCATAAAAAACAAAGGAAAAATACCATTTGGGTCTACACCTCCATAAGCATCAAGGTCCATCAACAGAGCTTTAATCTCACGAGATCGAAAAGCTAAACTAGTTAGTTTAGCCTCAGGAAAACAGGAATGAGGAAGTTCAAGTTTTTCATTACTCTGTTTACTGTCAAAAATATCAGCCAAAAGGGTTGCCTTTTCCTTTGCACAGTGAGTGACAGAGCCATCTGGTTTAAATAAAGGAGGAACTGTTGCATCTACACCAAAGAGTGCAGATTTAAGGGTAGACCACCATTTATGTTCCTGAGTTGTACCAGGAAGTGTTTCTTTTATGGTTAAATTGTACTCCTTTTCAGTTGAGGCATAAACTCTCTGAGCAAAAGCTCGAAGCTGAGTATATTTGTTCCAGGTCAAATCTGATCTGTTACCCTTCCAAAGTTGATAGGCCTCCTGCTTCTCCAAAAAAGCACGTCTACAATCATCATTGAACCACGGTTTGTCCTTCACTCGGTACCTTAGCACACGAGAAGGGATACGCCTATCAATTATGTTGACTAGATTCTCATTCAAAGGGACAACAGGATCTACACTATTATATAATTGTGACCAATTCAAGCACAAAAGATCATGTAAAATCCCATTCCAGTCTGCTTGGGATTTCATATAAATTTTACAAGAATATGATATATCAGGGACAGGCTGCTCAGTCTTCACTAATAATGAAATCAAGGCATGATCAGATGTCCCGACTGGAGAACCAACCTTAATATGTGTGCATATGTGAGTGCATGTGTGTGCGTGTGTGTATGAGGTTTTGTGTGCATAAAGGAACAATCTATTAGAATTATCCCAGATAGATATACATAGAAATGTAATGCTAAATTATTTCAAATAAATTGACACAGGTGAAGGAGACGCAAGGTTCACGAGAACTATTTCTTTTACAAACAATAAATAAAACAGATTAAACAACAATTATATATATATATATATATATATATATATATATATATATATATATATATATATATATATATATATATATATATATATATATATATATATATATATATATATATATATATATATATATATATATATATATAAGAAGAGGATAACCAATAAATAAGCATAAGCATGATAGTAAACAGAAAACTTTTTTATCTGAAAGAAAAATATTAGCATCACTTTTAACATACCGAGGTACCAAAATCATAAAAGTCTGTATTACTAATTTGTTACATTAGCGTTGGAAACGCTCGGCACACATGTCTGCACTTATGCTAGGTTTACCTTTGAATGTGGAACAGTCAATGTGGGTAACCCAGTGCCCTAAAACTTATTTTGTAGAACAGTTCGTAACTACACACTCACCCCGGAATTAATTGTCCCAATTAAATCCACTGTTCCTCGCAGAGTTAAACAGCAGGGCTAACGACACTACCCACTGCTACCACAGACCTCTTCAGTGGCTCCACTTGCTTTGCATAGTGACGAATGAACACTCTGGAAGACTTCCAGCCAGTGTATGAACGAAGATGTTAGAAATCCATACAATTAAAGAAATTTAAGGATGAGGCAACTTTCCTCGGATCGTGATATGCGGGTGTACTGTCTGGATCCGCTCTGCGAATAAAATAGGTGATTTTCGCCCTAAGTTGTTTCAGTGATAAGTTTAAGCCTGATGTTTCTCCCCTGAATAGTTGACCACCCCTGAAGTCTGAAGAACTACGAAGATAGACCTTTAGGCATTCCACTGGACATAGAGATACATATTCTTTCAGAGGGCAGATTCTCCAGGGACCCCACCTGTTGGTGGGTAACTCGTTCTTGGCGAGAAACGTAGGATCCGAAAACAGGTTCAGTTCTCCCCCATCCAGGAACTGAACACGACCCTCCTCTCTCAAGAGGGCTACAATTTCACTAACCCTGGCCCCTGACGCGAGTGCAAACAGGGAAATATCTTTTTGGGTCAAATCTTTTTAAACACACTCCTCATTGTTCAACAGCGAAGCGAAATGAAGAACTTTATCTAAAGACCATGAAATGGGCTTTGGAGGTGCTGATGGTCTGAGCCTAGCACAGGCTTTCGGAATTTTATTAAAAATATCGTTAGAGAGGTTGACCTGGAAGGCATATAAAATGGGTCTTTTTAAAGCAGATTTACACGTTCATATTGTGTTGGCTGCTAACCCTTGACAATGGAGGTGGATGAAGAAAGACAAGCAAAAGTCCGTCGAGATCTTTTTGCGTATTCTTTGGCTTGACAAAGGCCACCCATTTCCTCCATGATTACTCATATTGCCTCCTAGTAGATTTGCACTTATATTCCTCTAGGAAGTCTATACTGTCTTTCGAAATCCCAAAACGTTTTCTCACCGCTAGGGAGAGAAAATCATGAGTTGCAGGTTCCGGGTTTTCTGTGATGAAGCGCAGACAGTCGACTTCTGAATTCACTGGGTCATAACTGGATCTGGTAACGGTAGACACTTCAGCCGTAGTTCCAATGCCAGAGGGAACCACACGCTGTTCGGCCACTTGTGAGCCACTATTGCCGCTACTCCCTTGAAAGATCTGTTTGTTGAGGACCCTCAATAGAAGGTTGTGAGGAGGGAAAAGGTAAATCCTGGACCATCTGTTCCAGTCGAGGGACATCGCGTCCACTGCTTCCACCCAGGGATCCTCGCACAGGGACACGTAAAGGGGTAACTTCTTGTTGTCTTTCGTCGCAAAGAGGTCTATCTGCAGTTCTGGGACTTGACTCAAGATGGAGAATGATCCTGCATCTAGGGACCATTCCGACTCTATCGGTGTGAGCCTAGATAGAGCGTCCGCTGTCACATTGCAGACTCCTTGAAGGTAAACTGCCGACAGGTACCACTTCTTCTTTTCCGCCAGTCGAAAGATGGCCAACATCACCTGGTTGAGTGGTGGTGACCTCGATCCTTGTCCATTCAAGCATATCCCAATCACCTCGCTGTCCAGCACTAACCTTATGTGGATCGAGCGACGAGGGGAGACTTTCTTCAAGGTAAGGAGTACTGCCATAGCTTCCAGAAAGTTTATGTGAAATGTCTTGAATAGATTGGACCACGTTCCTTGGGCCTTTTTCCGATGAGAATGACCTCCCCACCCCTCCTTCGAGGCGTCTGTGTGAGTAGTCAACGAGGGGGGAGGTGGCTGAAGAAGTACCGACTTCTTTAGTTGCCTGACTTGGGACCAAGGCCTGAGAAGCGTACGTAGACGAAGCGGAACTGGTCTTATCAGATCTCTTCGCGCGTTTGATGCATAACTTCTCCAAACTCCGGTTGCATCCTTTAGCTGTGCTCTTAGCACCAAGTCTGTTACTGAGGCAAACTGGAGAGAAACCAGCACTCTCTCCTCTTGCGTCTTGATTATCTTTCAGAATCCAGAAGTCTCTTGACAGAACCAGCTATCTCCTTCCTCTTCTTCGCCGGAATGGAGAGTTGGTGTGACACTAGGTCCCAGTAGATTTTTAACCACTGGAACTTTTGAGATGGAGAAAGTCGAGACTTTTTTCTCTTGATCTTGAAGCCTAGATACTCTAGGAACTGGATCACCTGTAGGGAAGCTTGCAAACATTCTGTCTTGGATGCTGCCCACACCAGCCAGTCGAACAGGTAGGCTACCACCTGGATTCCCTTTAGGCGTAATTGTTTGAGAGCTATGCTCGCAAGCTTCGTGAAGATCCTTGGGGCTATGTTTAGCCCGAATAGCATGGCTCTAAAGGCGTAGAGCCTTCGATGTAGCTTGAACCCTAGTAAAGGGGAGAGTTGACGATTGATTGGAACGTCTGACAAATCTATGGAGACGGTAAATGCCCTCTTGGGCAGTAAGGTCCTTATGTGTTGCAGTGTTAGCATCTTGAACTTGCAGTTCACTATGAACTTGTTGAGTGGCGACAAGTCCAGAATGACTCTGAGTTTTTCTGAGTCCTTCTTGGGAACACAAAACAGCCTCCCTTGGAATTTGATGGACTTTACCCTTCGGATTACTCTTTTCTCCAACAGTTCTTGAATGCACTCCTCCAGAACGGGGGTGGAGTGTTGGAAAAATCGAGGACACGGGGGTGGAGTGCTGTACCAGCTCCAACCCAGTCCATTCTTGAGTAGGCTGTGGGCCCAGCGATCGAAGGTCCACCGATCCCAAAAATTCTGAAGTCTCCCTCCTACCGGTATTATCTCACTTTGACTGCTGTTGCCCTGAGGCCTTGCCTCCTTGAACGAGACCACCCCTGAATCCCCTCCCCCTTTAGGGGCTTCTAGATGAACCTCTGGCTGCTCCTCTAGGCTCCGCTCGAAAGGAAGTTGACTGGGTTAAATGCCGGAGACTGCGTCGACACGGCTTGGGGTACCCACTGGTACGTGGTCGGGGTTTGTACCACCATCTGGGGCACTGTAGGCATAGGAAGTTGCTGCTGCTGCTGTCTGAATGGCTTGGCTGGCCGAGAGGGTAGCCTAGTCTTCTTAGTCTTCATCTTTGGTTGGGGACCCTCATCCGGGGAAGACTTTCTCTTGAGAGATAGGCCCCACTTCTGGAGAAGGTTTCTATTCTCCGTGGCGGCCTTATCTACAACCTCCTTGACCGCTTCACTAGGGAAGAGGTCTTTGCCCAAAATGTTGGAGGAGATTAGCTTCCTTGGCTCGTGCCTCACCGCAGCCGAGGCGAACACGAACTCCCTACAAGCCCTCCTAGCTCTGACGAAGTTATAAAGGTCCTTCGTCACTGACTAGGTATGTCTTAGCCACTACCATGAACATTTCATGGACCTTGGGGACACTTGCCATTGTCTCTAGAGTCGTTTGATGAGACATTGAGGCAGCAAGTCTTTCTTTTGTCTCAAGCTCCCATCGCAAAAGAAAGTCAGACAGCTTGGGGAGGTTCTCACCGAATTGACGTCCGGCAATTTCAGCCTCCATCTTCCCGACTGAGAAGGTAAGATGGACGTCCTTCCAGTACTTGTGGTCCATGGGTAGAGCCAAAGACAGAGGTTTACACTCCTCCAAGGAGAGGCATGGCTTACCTGCCTCGACTGCTTTCAGCACAGCCGTAAACCCTTTCTGCATAAAGAGGAAGGCTCTAGAAGGAGAGGACACAAAGGAAGGGTGCTTCTTACTGAAAGCAGGTACCTTTGAGTTTGTGAAGCCCCTCTCTTTCATCGAGCTTGACAGTAAAGCTTGAGCCTTAGCGTGGTCCAAAACTATGACCTCCTTCGGCTCCATTTCTTCCTTTGAGGCTGGTTCCTTCCTCAGACGGACATAACAGTCCGGATATGACTCCTTGCTGGGCCAGAATTCCACCTCCTCAAGGGGGACTGAGCCCAACTTCTCCGAAATGACGATTTTTCCCGTCGTCATAGGCATGTGCTTGGCATACTTCCAAGGGTTGGCATCTGAGCAAAAGGGAAGGTCTTTCACGCTGAGCTTCTTCTGGGGCCCACGTGATGCTGCAAGTCTCCGCATCTCCAGCTTCATTGCAGCAGCCTTCTCATTATTTTCCCTCGGCATCTGTTGGATCATTCCAACGATGGAGGAAAGGGTCTTTCCCAGCTCATCTAGGAGAGAGGACGATGTTGATGGAATAGGTTCAGGGGCCTGAACCGGAGTAGCCGACACCTCGTCGACCTCTTCCTCTTCATTGTCTGGAGCCTGCTCTTCATCCTGGTCTTCTGCCAGAAGGTCATTTTCCAAACGCTCGGCCACCTCCGACACCCTATCGTCCAATTGGATTTCCTGCAGGGCGTCCGCGACTTCAGCATCCACGGGGATCTAAACCACTGGTATCTCCACTTGAGGCTGGGAAATCACTGCCTCAGCTGACGCCTTGGGGAAAAGGTAAGCCCTCATCTTCTCACTTGGAAGATAGAGCCTAGAAGTGTTCTTCTGAAAGCCCCTTACCCAGGTACGAAGCTTCAGTAATCAGGTTTGTGCACACGGTACATACCTGCGGGTCCCAATACCGGAGATCACCTTTGGAGACTGCGCATGCTGCGTGCCTCCTACAAAAATCATGTCCGCAGAAGTTCTTGCTGTGGACGTTGCAGAAAACGCTTCCACACTTCGGATGGTCCTCCTGTAAAGAGAAGAAATTTCCCTGAGTATCAAGTGAACTATGTATCACTGGATATACATAGCTTAGCATAACAAAACTAGAAAGGAAAGACACACTTGTATTTCCCGCACAGTCAATTGCTGCAACCTTCCAGATAATATAATCGTATGGTTAATCTATTCTAGAACAACCAATAAATAATTTCCAGAGGAAACAGGTGTAGCTCACACCCAAAAAGTTATTTTAAAATGCTGGATAGTAGACAAGAAAGAACTCACTTTCTTTATCTGGAAGGTGTTAGAAAAACTTAGTGTTGTAACAAATACTATACTATAGTTTTCTCCCTACAGTATATACTATACTGAAAAATATTGGCCACAGTATAGAAGGTAATGTGCCGGCTGGCACGTGCCGGCTGGCACACACCTTAACTAG
>NC_090733.1:13773461-13775961 GCF_036898095.1 Palaemon carinicauda | reverse complement strand
CGAACAGCCACATGTAGACATGGGCTTCACCATGTGGCAATTACAAAAGCAGATAGATCACTTTGCCATTAAAAAATAAAAAAAAAATAAATAAAAGAAAGACGACTCTGAAAAATTTAAGAAGCTATAGAGCTGCCGATATTCGTAGTGATCACCAGAGCCTCATTGCCACACTGAAATTAAAGCTGAAGGCACCCAACAGAAAGATATATAGAATACTTAGGTTTCATACAACTAAGCTTCTATAGGTAGAGCACAGAGAAACATTTGTAATGAAATGTAGGAATCGATTTGCAGTCTTAGACACTTTAAGAGACGAAGATCAGACAATTAATGAAGAATGGTGTGATATTAAGAACATATATCAGTCAGTTGTTAGTGGAGTCTTGGGACAAACAGTTACAAGGAGAAAGCCATGGATATCGAATGATACTCGGGATATTATAAAAAAGGAGAGAAACACAGAAATTGATTGTTAAAAGTTTTCGAGGAAGTAATGAAAATTACAAGGTAGAGCACGCTAAGTATTCCAGCATTGACAGTGATGTCAAAAGAAAAGCCAGGAATGACTGGAGAGAGTATTTACACAGTAAAGCAGATGAGGGCGACAAAACTATGAATTCAGGAAGTGGCTATGGTGTCAGAATTGCTCATAAATTTATTAATGAAATCTTGACTGGGGCAAAAAAAGAGGCATACATCCATCGAAAAGAGAGATAGCTATGTTATAGCAACAGAAGATAAAGAAAGACAACGTTAGGTGGAACACTTTAGTGAGGTTATGAATATAACATAGGAAGGGAATAATTTGATTGATATACCTAAAGCTAATGAAGACATTGACGTGCCCGTGAATGAACTCAGTGTGTTTGAAGTCAAAGCTATCCTTTAAAAAAAAAAAAAAAAAAAAAAAAAAAAAAAAAAAACTATAAATGGAAAGCCCCTGGATACGATGGAATAACTGCGGAAATGATACTAGCCGAAAATGAAGTGACTCCCTGACTAACAGGATTATTTTGTAGAAAGTGGCATGAATGGGAGTAAAATAGCTAAAAAGGGACACATGACTAATTGCAATAATTACAGAGGCCTAGCACTTACTTCAGTTGTTATGAAAATATATAGTATGCTTATTCTTATGAGACTGGAGAGAAAGATGATGAAAAGCTGAGAGATGAACAAGCAGGATTTAGAAAAGGTAGAAGTTGCACTGACCAAATTTTCATTTAAGGACATGTTGTGCAGCAATGCGTAGAATATAGAAATCCCCTTTTTATGGCATTTGTGGATTATGAAAAAGCCTTAGATAGTGTACACCGGCCAATTTTGTGGAGATTCTTACGTTATTATAGAATACCTCTTAAATATGTAAATTTGATTAAGTCTGTTCAAGAACAGAGCAAGTGCAAAGTTAATGTTAATGGACTCTTATCGAGGCAGTCTCCAGTAAGCAGTGGAGTACTCCAAGGGAATGTGTTGTCAACTATGTTCTTCATCCTCCTCATGGTTTTTGTAATGTGTAGAACACTCAAAGATGTTGAAAAAGGATTGGACTGGACTAGTGATAGGAATTTAGCAGTCATAGAGTATACTGATGATGCTATCCTTCTTAGCAGAACACCACAGGATTTCTAATGCTTGCTTACCAGAATGCATGAAATATCACACTAGGTGGGTCTGGAGGTAGATAGAAGAAAAATGATAAGACTGTAGTATGCATTGGAAGACGAAATATCATTGGAAGGAGAAATGATTGATAATGTCGAATCATTTGGGTATTTAGGAACAATGATCTCTGATAGAGGGTCTTTAGAATTAGACTTTAGGGAAACATTCAAAGAAGTAAATGGATACGTTAAGTGAAATTTGGAAATCAAATCACCTAAAATTTCATATAAAAATCAGTCTAAATATCAGATTAGTGAGATCGGTGTTACTCTATGGACACAAGTCATGGTATGACAAAGAAAAAATCTCCAAAAGATTTAGTATATTTGAGAATAAAGCCTTCAGAAGGATATTGGTAATTAAATGAGAGGACAGGATTAGAAATGAAACTATATATATATATATATATATATATATATATATATATATATATATATATATATATATATATATATATATATATATATATATATATATATATATATATAATATATATATATATATATATATATATATATATATGTATATATATATATATATATATATATATATATATATATATATATATATATATATATATATATTAATATATATATATATATATATATATATATAATATATATATATATATATATATATATACATATATATATATATATATATATATATATATATATATATATATATATATATATATATATATATATATATATATATATATATATATATATATATATATATATATATAGGTAAATATATACGTATATAAATATATGTATATATATATATATATATATATATATATATATATATATATATATATATATATATA
>NC_090733.1:13755961-13758461 GCF_036898095.1 Palaemon carinicauda | reverse complement strand
TCAACCCATCTTCACCATCGTAGCTAATTGGTAGGTTTGGGACTTGGCATTCGATTAATGATAATTTTTTGCACATTTAAACGTGTTTCTTTCATATTTCAAATAAGCCATATATATTAATACATTAAAGTCTGGATTCTCTTAACGACCTTGGGATCAGAGCCCAAGGCGGAACCTCCCAAAGACTATGATATCGGACCGGCGGGGATTTGAACCCTCGCCAGGATATCTGTATGCCAGTGACCATACCACTCTGCCACGAAGAAAGATAAAAGTCAATGACAATTCTTCTATACATATACCTGTCAAATTCAGGTTTTCTGTACCTTAGAATTGAAATCAACCCATCTTCACCATCGTAGCTAATTGGTAGGTTTGGGACTTGGCATTCGATTAATGATAATTTTTTTTTTTTGCACATTTAAAACGTGTTTCTTTCATATTTTCAAATAAGCCATATATATTAATACATTAAAGTCTGGATTCTCTTAACGACCTTGGGATCAGAGCCCAAGGCGGAACCTCCCAAAGACTATGATATCGGACCGGCGGGGATTTGAACCCTCGCCAGGATATCTGTATGCCAGTGACCATACCACTCTGCCACGAAGAAAGATAAAAGTCAATGACAATTCTTCTATACATATACCTGTCAAATTCAGGTTTTCTGTACTTAGAATTGAAATCAACCCATCTTCACCATCGTAGCTAATTGGTAGGTTTGGGACTTGGCATTCGATTAATGATAATTTTTTTTTGCACATTTAAACGTGTTTCTTTCATATTTCAAATAAGCCATATATATTAATACATTAAAGTCTGGATTCTCTTAACGACCTTGGGATCAGAGCCCAAGGCGGAACCTCCCAAAGACTATGATATCGGACCGGCGGGGATTTGAACCCTCGCCAGGATATCTGTATGCCAGTGACCATACCACTCTGCCACGAAGAAAGATAAAAGTCAATGACAATTCTTCTATACATATACCTGTCAAATTCAGGTTATCTGTACTTAGAATTGAAATCATCACCCATCTTCACCATCGTAGCTAATTGGTAGGTTTGGGACTTGGCATTCGATTAATGATAATTTTTTTTTTTTGCACATTTTAAACGTGTTTCTTTCATATTTCAAATAAGCCATATATATTAATACATTAAAGTCTGGATTCTCTTAACGACCTTGGGATCAGAGCCCAAGGCGGAACCTCCCAAAGACTATGATATCGGACCGGCGGGGATTTGAACCCTCGCCAGGATATCTGTATGCCAGTGAAAGAAACACGTTTAAATGTGCAAAAAAAAATTATCATTAATCGAATGCCAAGTCCCCAAACCTACCAATTAGCTACGATGGTGAAGATGGGTTGATTTCAATTCTAAGTACAGAAAACCTGAATTTGACAGGTATATGTATAGAAGAATTGTCATTGACTTTTATCTTTCTTCGTGGCAGAGTGGTATGGTCACTGGCATACAGATATCCTGGCGAGGGTTCAAATCCCCGCCGGTCCGATATCATAGTCTTTGGGAGGTTCCGCCTTGGGCTCTGATCCCAAGGTCGTTAAGAGAATCCAGACTTTAATGTATTAATATATATGGCTTATTTGAAATATGAAAGAAACACGTTTAAATGTGCAAAAAAAAATTATCATTAATCGAATGCCAAGTCCCCAAACCTACCAATTAGCTACGATGGTGAAGATGGGTTGATTTCAATTCTAAGTACAGAAAACCTGAATTTGACAGGTATATGTATAGAAGAATTGTCATTGACTTTTATCTTTCTTCGTGGCAGAGTGGTATGGTCACTGGCATACAGATATCCTGGCGAGGGTTCAAAATCCCCGCCGGTCCGATATCATAGTCTTTGGGAGGTTCCGCCTTGGGCTCTGATCCCAAGGTCGTTAAGAGAATCCAGACTTTAATGTATTAATATATATGGCTTATTTGAAATATGAAAGAAACACGTTTAAATGTGCAAAAAAAATTATCATTAATCGAATGCCAAGTCCCAAACCTACCAATTAGCTACGATGGTGAAGATGGGTTGATTTCAATTCTAAGTACAGAAAACCTGAATTTGACAGGTATATGTATAGAAGAATTGTCATTGACTTTTATCTTTCTTCGTGGCAGAGTGGTATGGTCACTGGCATACAGATATCCTGGCGAGGGTTCAAATCCCCGCCGGTCCGATATCATAGTCTTTGGGAGGTTCCGCCTTGGGCTCTGATCCCAAGGTCGTTAAGAGAATCCAGACTTTAATGTATTAATATATATGGCTTATTTGAAATATGAAAGAAACACGTTTAAATGTGCAAAAAAAATTATCATTAATCGAATGCCAAGTCCCAAACCTACCAATTAGCTACGATGGTGAAGATGGGTTGATTTCAATTCTAAGTACAGAAAACCTGAATTTGACAGGTATATGTATAGAAGAATTGTCATTGACTTTTATCTTTCTTCGTGGCAGAGTGGTATGGTCACTGGCA
>NC_090733.1:13747694-13750194 GCF_036898095.1 Palaemon carinicauda | reverse complement strand
AAACGTCTTAAAAGGTTTGCTGAAGGTAATCATCTATTCCCTAGTTTGCAATTCGGTTTTTGTAAAGGCCTTGGAGCATGTGATGCCCTTCTTACAATCTCCATTGCTGCACAGGAATCTCTTGATTGTGGTCCGGAAGTTCGTATGATTGGCCTTGATTTTAGTGCTGCCTTTGACTGTGTTAATCATGAGGCCCTTGTTTCCAAACGCAAACAGTTGGGAGTGAGTGGGTCATTTCTTAGCAATAAAGTTGATTTTTTATATAATAGATCTCAAAGAGTTGTTGTTGAATGGCACCATAGTGAGTATAGGAATATATATATATATATATATATATATATATATATATATATATATATATATATATATATATATATATGTATATATATATATATATATATATATATATATATATATATATATATGTGTGTGTGTAAAATATGATAAAAATTATATAATATATGTATATATATATGTATATAATGTATATATATATAATATATAATATATGTAATATTTATATATATATATATATATATATATATATATATATATATATATATATATATATATATATATATATATATATATATATATATATATATATATATATATATATATATATATATTTATATATATATGTATATATATTTATATATATAAATATATATATATATATATATATATATATATATATATATATATATATATATATTTATATATATATATATATATATATATATATATATATATATATTATGCGAGCAAATCATTAATGAAGCTATATATATATATATATATATATATATATATATATATATATATATATATATATATATATATATATATATTTATATATATATATATATATATATATATATATATATATATATATATATATACAGTATATATATTATGTGAGCAAATCATTAATGAAGCTATATATATATATATATATATATATATATATATATATATATATATATATATATATATATATATATATATATATATATATATATTACTGTGAGCAAGCTATTAATGAAGCTACTCACATTTCTGGTAATTGCCTGGACTTCGTTAAAACTAGTAAGGTTGGTTTTTCAGTCGAGACATCTGATCATGCCTTGATTTTATTAGTAGTGAAGACTGAGCAGCCTGACCCTGATATATCATACTCTTGTAAATTTTATATGAAATCCCAAGCAGACTGGAATGGGATTTGTCATGATCTTTTGTGCTTGAATTGGTCACAATTATATAGTAGTGTAGATCCAGTTGTCCCTTTGAATGAGAATCTAGTCAACATAACTGATAGGCTTATCCCTTCTCGTGTGCTAATTACCAAGTGAAGGACAAACTGTTGCTCTATGATGATTGTAGACGTGCTTATTTGGAGAAGCAGGAGGCCTATCATCTTTAGAAGGGTAGCAAATCAGATTTGACCTGGAACAACTATATTCAGCTACAAGCTTTTGCTCAGAGACTTTATGCCTCAACTGAAAAGGAGTAGAGTTTAACAATAAAAGAAACCATTTCAGGTACAACTCAGGAACATTAATGGTGGTCTACCCTTAAATCTGCACTCTTCAGTGTAGATGCAACAGTTCCTCCTTTCCTTAAACCAGATGGCTCAGTCACTCACTGTCCAAAGGAAAAGGCAACCCTGTTGGCTGATGTTTTTGACAGTAAACAGAGTAATGATAAACTTGAAATTCCTCATTCCTTTTTTTCCTGAGGCTAAACCAACTTGTTTAGCTTTTCGATCTCGTGAAATTAAAATTTTGTTGATGTACCTTGAGGCTTATGGACATGTAGAACCACATGGGATTTTTCCTTTGTTTTTTATAAAGACAGCAGATTTCTTAGCTCCAAAGTTATGTGTTATTTTGCGCAAGTTAGCAAGAAGAGGAGCTTTTAGCACTTATTGGAGAATTGGTAATGTTACTATTCTATGATTACCGCCCAATTTCCATAACTCTCATATTATCTAAAGTTCTTGAACGTCTTCTGGCAAAACGTCTTAATAGGTTTGCTGAAGGTAATCATCTATTCCCTAGTTTGCAATTTGGTTTTCGTAAAGGCCTTGGAGCATGTGATACCCTTCTTACAATCTCCAATGCTGTAGAGAAATCCCTTGATTGTGGTCAGGAAGTTCGTATGATTGGCCTTGATTTTAGTGCTGCCTTTGACCGTGTTAATCATGAGGCCCTTGTTTTCAAACTGAAACAGTTGGGAGTGGATGGGTCGTTTCTTAGCATTATTATTGATTTTTTAAGTAATAGATCTCAAAGAGTTGTTGTTGATGGGCACCATAGTGAGTATAGGAATGTGATATCCGGTGTTCCACAGGGTAGTGTTCTTGGCCCAATACTTTTCATACTATTTACACATGACTTGTGGTTTGGCCTAAAAAACAAGCTTGTTGCATATGCTGATGATGCTATTCTCCTTACATCAATTCCATCCCCTGAATGTAGAATTGGGGTTGGGGAATCCC
>NC_090733.1:13737694-13742694 GCF_036898095.1 Palaemon carinicauda | reverse complement strand
GTGTTTTCTGCAACGTCCGCAGCAAGAACCTCTGCGGACATGAGTTTTGTAGGAGACACGCAGCATGCGCTGTCTCCAAGGATGATCTCCGGTATTGGGACCCTCAGGTATGTACTGTGTGCACTAACCTGATTACTGAGGCCTTTGATTCCCCCAGGATGGCGGAATCAAGGGATATAGCAAGGGAGAAGCTTCGTACCTGGGTAAGGGGCTTCCAAAAGAACACTTCTGGACCTTATCTTCCAAGTGAGAAGATGAGGGCGTATCTTTTCCCTAAGGCATCAGCTGATGCAGTGATTCCCCAGCCTCAAGAGGAGATCCCCCAAGTTCAGATCCAGGTGGATGCTGAAGTCGCGGTCGCGATGCAAGACATCCAGTTAGATGACAGGATGTCTGACGTGGACGAGTGTCTGGAGGAAGGCCTCCTGGCAGAAGCCCAAGATGAAGTTCAAGCTCCAGACGTTGTAGAGGAGGAGGTCGACGAGGTGTCGGCTACTCCGGTTCAGATCCCGGAGCCTATTCCCTCAACATAGGCCGGTCTCCCAGTAGAGCTGGGACAGGCCCTCTCTTCCATTGTTGGAATGATCCAACAAATGCAGAAGGAGATTCAGGAGAAGGCGGCTGCAATGGAACTGCGAATGCAGAGCCTTGCAGAATCACATGGGCCCCGGAAAAGGCTCAATGTGAAAGACCTTCCCGTGTGCTCAGAGGCTAACCCATGGAGGTATGCTGAGCACATGCCGATGACGACTGGAAAGATCGTCATCTCGGATAAGCTGGGCTCAGTTCCCCTAGAGGAGGTGGAATTCTGGCCCAGCAAGGCATCATATCCGGACTGTTATGTCCGGCTGAGGAAGGAACCAGCTTCAAAGGAGGAGACAAAGCCGAAGGAGGTCATAGTGATGGACCATGCTAAGGCTCAAGCTCTGCTTTCATCTTCGTTGAAAGAGAGGGGCTTCTCTAACTCAAAGGTAGCTGCATTGAGCAAGAAGCTCCCTTCCTTTGTGTCCTCTCCTGCTAGAGCCTTCCCCTTTTTACAGAAAGGGTTTGCGGCTGTACTAAAAGCAGTCGAGGCCGGCAAGCCTTGCCCCTCTCTGGAGGAGTGTAAACCCTTGTCGCTGGCCCTGCCTATGGACCACAAAGACTGGAAGGACGTCCATCTTACATTCTCAGTTGGGAAGTTGGAGGCTGATATTGCCGGACGTCAGTTCGGCGAGGACCTCCCTAAGCTGTCTGACTTTCTTTTACGAAGAGAGTTCGAGACAAAAGAAAGACTGGCTGCCTCAATGTCTCTTCAGACTACTCTTGAGACAATGGCAAGTGACCCCAAGGTCCATGAAATGTTCAAGGTGGTGGCAAAGATTCATCTGGCCACAGTGACGAAGGACCTTTATGGCTTCGTCAAGGCAAGGAGAGCTTGTAGGGAGTTCGTGTTCACCTCGGCTACGGTGAGGCACGAGCCAAGGAAACTAATCTCCTCCAACATTTGGGGAAAAGACCTTTTCCCTCCCGACTTGGTCAAAGAAGTTGTTGATAAGGCCACCTTGGAGAATAGAAACCTTCTCCAGAAGTGGGGCCTGGCTATCAAAAGAAAGTCTTCCCCGGATGAGGGTCCTCAACCAAAGAGGAAGACTATGAATACTAGGCTACCGTCTCGGCCAGCCAAGCCTTTTAGACAGCAACAGCAACTGCAATTGCCATTGCCTCCAGTGCCCCAGATGGTGGCACAAACCCCGACCACTTTTCAGTGGATACCCCAGACTGTGTCGACACAGTCCACGGCATTCACCCCAACGTTCGAAGGGCAGTCTTCTTCCTTTCGAGCAAAGCCTAGAGGAGCAACCAGAGGCTCGTCTAGGCGCCCCTCAAGGGGAAGGGGATTCAGGGGTGGTCGTGGTCAGGGAGGCAAGACCTCAGGACGGCAGTCCAAGTGAGATGATACCGGTAGGAGGGAGACTTCTGAAATTTTGGGATCGATGGACCTTCGATCCCTGGGCCCACAGCCTACTCAAGAATGGACTGGGCTGGAGCTGGTACACCACTCCACCCCCATGCCTTCGGTTTTTCCAACACTCCACCCCCGTTCTGGAGGAGTACGTTCAAGAACTGTTGGAGAAAAATGTGATCCGAAAGGTGAAGTCCATCAAATTCCAAGGGAGGCTGTTTTGTGTTCCCAAGAAAGACTCGGAAAAGCTCAGAGTCATTCTGGACTTGTCGCCACTCAACAAGTTCATGGTGAATTGCAAATTCAAAATGCTAACACTGCAACACATAAGGACCTTACTGCCCAAGAGGGAATATTCCGTCTCTATAGACTTGTCAGACGCCTATTGGCACATTCCAATCAGCCGTCGACTCTCCCCCTACCTAGGGTTCAGGCTACAACGAAGACTATACGCCTTCAGAGCCATGCCATTCGGGCTAAACATAGCCCCAAGGATTTTCACGAAGCTTGCGAGCGCAGCTCTCAAACAATTACGCCTAAAGGGAATTCAGGTAGTAGCCTACCTGGACGACTGGTTGGTGTGGGCAGCATTTGAGACAGAATGCTTGCAAGCTTCCAGTCAAGTGATCCAGTTCCTAGAGTACCTAGGCTTCAAGATCAACAGAAAAAAGTCTCGACTTTCTCCATCTCAAAAGTTCCAGTGGCTGGGAATCCACTGGGACCTTTTGTCACACCGTTTCTCCATCCCGGCGAAGAAAAGGAAGGAGATAGCGGGTTCTGTCAAGAGACTTCTAGATTCCGAAAGGATATCAAGACGCGAACAGGAGAGGGTACTGGGCTCTCTCCAGTTTGCTTCGGTGACAGACCCAGTGCTAAGAGCACAGCTAAAGGATGCAACCGGAGTTTGGAGACGTTATGCATCAAGAGATTTGAGAAGACCAGTTCCGCTTCGGCTACGTACTCTTCTCAGGCCTTGGTCCCAAGCCAGACATCTAAAGAAGTCGGTTCTTCTTCAGCCACCTCCCCCGTCGGTGACGATTCACTCAGACGCCTCAAAGGAGGGATGGGGAGGTCACTCTCATCGGAAAAAAGTCCAGGGGACTTGGTCCAAGCTATTCAAGACCTTTCACATAAACTTTCTAGAAGCTATGGCAGTGCTCCTTACCTTAAAGAAAGTCTCCCCGCGTCACTCGATCCATATAAGGTTGGTGATGGACAGCGAGGTAGTTGTGAGATGCTTGAATCGACAAGGATCGAGGTCACCACCTCTCAACCAGGTGATGTTGGCCATTTTCCGATTGGCGGAAAAGAAGAAGTGGTACCTGTCGGCAGTTCACCTTCAAGGAGTCCGCAACGTGACAGCAGACGCTCTATCGAGGTTCACACCGATAGAGTCGGAATGGTCCTTAGACGCAGGATTATTCTCCTTCATTTTTTATCAAGTCCCAGAACTGCAGATAGACCTCTTTGCAACGAAAGACAACAAGAAGTTGCCCCTGTACGTGTCCCCGTACGAGGACCCCTTAGCGGAAGCAGTGGACGCGATGTCCCTCGACTGGAACAGATGGTCCAGGATTTATCTGTTCCCTCCTCACAACCTTCTGTTGAGGGTCCTCAACAAACTGAGATCCTTCAAGGGGGTAGCGGCAATAGTGGCCCACAAGTGGCCGAACAGCGTGTGGTTCCCCTTGGCATTGGAACTACAGCTGAAGTTTGTACCGCTACCACATCCAGTTCTGACCCAGCGAGTCCAGAAGTCGACTGTCTGCGCTTCATTACAGAAAACCCGGACCCTGCAGCTCATGATTTTCTCTCCCTAGCGGTGAGAAAGCGTTTCGGGATTTCGAAAGCCAGCATAGACTTCCTAGAGGAATATAAGAGCAAATCTACTAGAAGGCAATATGAGTCATCTTGGAGAAAATGGGTGGCCTTTGTCAAGGCGAAGAATCCACAGGAGATCTCGACAGACTTCTGCTTATCTTTCTTCATCCACCTCCATGGTCAAGGGTTGGCGGCTAACACGATTTCAGCGTGTAAGTGTGCTTTGACAAGACCCATTCTATATGC
Source organism: Palaemon carinicauda (assembly GCF_036898095.1). NCBI lineage: Eukaryota > Metazoa > Arthropoda > Malacostraca > Decapoda > Palaemonidae > Palaemon > Palaemon carinicauda. Next base: position 13,738,682 of record NC_090733.1, on the reverse strand, counting down.
CTTCCAGGTCGACCTAGGTAACGAGATCTTTAATAAAGTTCCGAAAGCCTGCGCTAGGCTCAGACCTTCAGCACCTCCAAAGCCCATTCCATGGTCTTTAGACAAAGTTCTTCATTTCGCTTCTCTGTTGAGCAATGAAGAGTGTACGTTAAAGGATTTGACACAAAAAGTTATTTTCCTATTTGCACTCGCGTCCGGGGCCAGGGTTAGTGAGATCGTAGCCCTCTCGAGAGAGGCAGGTCGTGTTCAGTTCCTGGATGGGGGAGAACTGAACTTGTTTCCGGATCCTACGTTTCTCGCCAAGAATCAGTTACCCACCAACAGGTGGGGTCCCTGGAGAATCTGCCCTCTGAAAGAAGATGCATCTCTATGTCCAGTAGAATGCCTAAAGGTCTATCTTCATAGAACTTCAGACTTCAGGGGTGGTCAACTATTCAGGGGAGAAACATCAGGCTCAAATTTATCTCTGAATCACATATTTTATTCGCAGAGCGGATCCTGACAGTACACCCGCAGGTCACGATCCGAGGAAAGTTGCCTCATCCTTAAATTTCTTTAATTGTATGGATTTTAAACATCTCCGTTCATACACTGGCTGGAAGTCTTCCAGAGTGTTCTTTCGCCACTATGCGAAGCAAGTAGAGGAACTAAAGAGATCTGTGGTAGCAGTGGGTCGCGTCGTTAGCCCTACTGTTTAACTCTGCTAGGAACAGTGGTTTTAATTGGGACGATTAATTCCAGGGTGAGTGTGTAGTTACATACTGTACTACAAACTAAATGAGGGCACTGAGTTGCCCATATAGACTGTTCCATTTCCAAAGTTGAACCTAGCATAAGTGCAGACATGTGTGCCGAGCGTTTCTAACGCTAATATGATTGATTTGTAATACAGACTTTTATGACTTTGATACCTCGGTATCTTAAAAAGTGGCATTTAATGTTTTTCTCTCAGATAAACAAGTTCTGTTTACTATCATACTTATGCTTA
>NC_090733.1:13731638-13734694 GCF_036898095.1 Palaemon carinicauda | reverse complement strand
CCCAAGGATCGAAGGTCCAACGATCCTGGAATTGGCGGAGTCTTCCCTCCCACCGGAAGCACTTCATTGCTTCTGGTGTCCCGAGGACTTGTTGCCTCGGCCGCTAGCTCCCTTTCCTCCTCTACCTCTGGAGGGACGACGAAGGCGTCTCTGCTTGCACCCCAGGACGAGCCTCTACCTCTGGCATGAAAGGTAGTGGATGACTGCTCAAAGGCAGGGGTGAAGACCGGTGACTGTGACAACACCGGTTGGGGGACCAACTGAAAGGTCTGTTGTGGTTGGGCAACCACTTGGGAGGTAGCGGGTCCCGGAAACTGACGTCGTTGTTGACGTTGCTGGGGTTTCGGCTTCTGAGGTTTCCTCTTAGGCTGAGGTCCATCGTCCTGAGAGGTTTTCCTTTTTCTGGACATGCCCCACTTGTGGAGAAGGTTCCTATTCTCCGTGGCGGCTCTGTCAGTTATTTCCTTGACAAGGTCAGAAGGAAACAGGTGCTTTCTCCCCAGATGTTGGAGGAAATCAGCCTCCGGGGTTCGTGTTTCACGGTGGCACCGACAAACACGAATTCACGACAGGCTCTACGAGCCTTTATGAAATGGTACAAGTCCTTCATTACCGTGAGTAAGTGGGATTTGGCCAGTACCATGTAGTGATCGGGTACCGCTGTGTCACAGGCCATTACTTCAGGTTGGACTTGATGAGAAAGCGAAGCTGCAAGCCTCTCCTTCGTGTCTTGTTCCCGGCGAAGGAGGTGGTCGTTGAGCTTAGGGAGGTCTTCATTAAACTGACGTCCGGCGACGTCAGGATCGAGCCTACCCACGACGAAAGTATGGTTGGACATCTTTCCATTGCCTAGTGTCAGGGGGTGTCACGATGGAGAAGGGTCTGCACTCCTCCAGTGCAGGGCAGGGTTTCCCTTCTTCCGCCGCTTTAAGGCATGCAGCTAAGGCCCTTTTCCCAGAAATGGAAGAATCGCAGTGTCAGGTGCGACATAGGTAGGATGCTTCTTGCTCAAGGCAGGAAGCTTAGAGCAGGTAAAGCCCCTGCTCTTAAATGCGTTGGCTAGCATAGCTTGGGCCTTTGCGAGATCGAAACACTATCTCTTCTTTAGGTTCGGTCTCCTCCTTCGAGGCAGGTTCAGCACGAAGTCGGACGTAACAGTCCGGGTAGGCCTCGAAGCTTGGGAAGAACTCCACATCTTCCAACGGGACCGTGCCGATCTTGTCGCTAACAAAGATCCTGCCGGTTGCAATAACCATATGCTCTGCATACCTCCACGGGTTGGCATGAGAGCAAGCTGGGAGATCTTGACCGAGATCTTCTTCGTGTCTCTGGATCCAATCATAGACCTGATGGACTCCTGGTTCTCCTTCAGTCTGTCGTCCATGACAGCTCTAATCAGTCGGATCAGTTCTTGGGTGGAAGAGGAAGGATCCGGGGTCGAGGAGGTAGACGGAAGGGACAATTCCGTCGGTGTAGGAGTAGGCGGAGGGATGGACGAGGGAGTAGCTCCAATCTCCGACTCGGTGTATTCCACCTTGGTCTTCGTCCTCTTCGGCTCCTTGAGCCATAAGCGTCTTCTCCGTGTCTTCCGAGACGTCGGAGATCCGTTCATCATCCTCAGAATCCAAACGGCACTCGTGCATGGACTGAGCCATGACCACATCAGGTTCCACTGAAATTTGGACAGTGGGGATTGCTTCCTTTGGAACCACTGAATCAGGGGAGGCCTTAGGGAACAACAGGGACCTCAGTTCTTCGGTGGCCAGGTACGGTCCAGTAGCATTCCTCTGAAAACCACGCACCCACTTGCGCAGTTTCTCACGAGCAATGTCTCTAACCTCCGCTGAGGGAGGGTTATGGAAGGCCTCAACTAGATAGGCCTGGCAGACCGTACATTCCAGTGGATTCCAGAACTTCCAATCCCCTTTCTTGTCTGAGCAAGGGGCGTGAGTCCTGCACGCCGTATGTCCGTAAAACTGGGAGCGTTTCACAGCACAGTAGGCGAAATCGCACTTCATCTGCTCCTCCTGTGGAAGAAAGAGAAAATGAGTATGGGGGAGCCATAGGAATGGCTCTTAAATTAAGTTAACATTAATCATTAATTTTAACTTAAGGAAGGTGTGATGCATAGAGAATGAAACAGTAAAGGAGACACGCTCCATGCATCTCGCCCGGCTGGTTACCATAGGCTGGTCCTGGGATAATCCAAATGACCTAGATCATTGGATATAGTTTCCTAGGATTCCCACTATAATGGAACTCCATGGAAAGCCAAGGACAAGGTTGGGATCGAATTCATTCGGTTCCCAGATAAGAGCCAGAAGGCCTCATTAAGGGTAATTGCTTCTGGCAACCAGCCGCGCTAAGATGCACATAGCATGCTGGAAATAGAAGAATGCAAAGAGACAGCATGATCACTAATAGAGCAGTACTAGGTACTGATCTTAGAAGCAAAGCAGCTTATCTATTTGCAAGGTAGGGCTATCTAGTCTTATGATAGCTAAAGAGAGGGGGTGCAAGTATTCTTGACGCCTCCGGGGCATCCGGCAGCCGCCGGCACGCCGGAGCTCGCTCCAGCATAGATTCTGGCATTAGAACAGACAATTTTCAAAGTCAGTTAGATACCAGGATGGCGGCCGCCGGCACAACGGCGGCACGCCGGCAGGGAGCGGCGGCTCCGGCAGCCGGAGGATGCCGGATTGGTGACGGGTAAGGATGGTACAGGTAGTATCGGGTTGCCGGCAGTATATGCCGGCACTCCGGAGATCGACCGGCAAGCGGACGAATAGATAGGAGTAGGAGAGCCGCCGGTAGTAGCCGGCGGCAGCCGGCAGTCCCTCGGTACACGGGGGGCTGGGGGCAAGGGTAGGGAAGTCACCAAGAGGGAGGCAGGTATTGCCGGCAGTAGAGGCGGCAAGAGACCGGCACCCGGATAGAGAGAGAGACAGGGGGAGGGGGGAAGGGATGTAGGAAGTACCGTCAGGGTTCCAGACATCCCTCCCCCTCCCTGAGGGGGTGTACCCATGATAGAGACAGGCTCTAGCATCCAAGCAGGG
>NC_090733.1:13721638-13729138 GCF_036898095.1 Palaemon carinicauda | reverse complement strand
TGTCTGTTATGTATAAATGTAGGCTCTTGGTAAAATTTTGAGTGATTAATAGGATTAATCTTTGATACAAGAGCCGTAGCCTACCAGAGGTGTCCTGGACACTGTCACTCGCTAGGTATAAATTAGTTAGTCAGAGTGACATTCCTGGTTGTTTTGCTTAATAAAATTTAGCTATTTAGCTTTACATAGGATTTCCTTTCGTGCTTAGTATTATTTGGCGAAGTATTCGCCATTCTGGCCTACGCTAGGCCATGTAGCCTAGTCGTTTGGTCCTAGTACTTAATGCATGATTATGGTTTTTCCGAGTGTAATTAAAATTTTATTGAAGCTTTAGGCTATATTTTATACATTTTAGACTGTGTGGAATATTTCCAAGATTGTATACGTGAGAGTTTCGGTGAATTAGGTAATCGATTCTCTTGGTGCCTAGGCTAATTGCTTATGGAGCCTTAGTATACTTTATCATACTCCCCGGTTGCTTTCTTTTCTTCGGAGAAGGTATGCAATCCCTTTCCCTCTGTTTAAGCCTTGGGCTTATCCCTAAGTGGTTTTTTCCGAATTTATTTTCGATAAAACTATACTAGGGTGTTACTGTACCTTCCTGTTCCTGCTGAGTCTGGTTCAAAGAGGGACAGAACAACAGAGTTTTTAGTCTGAGTCCGTGTTGTTTGGCTTGGGGCAGAGTCTCCCTCGCTGACCTAACACTTACAAAGGGAGCTGAGCTCCCTTAGGTCACTGTCGAAGGTTTCTGTAGTTATGATTCCTTCTTGTGTGATCGACCAGACTAAGTCCTGTTGCTGTTCTCGGGGAGGATAAATCTTCCCTTGGGAGTTGCAACGCCTTCCTTGCTTTGGTGCTCTGGAAGCTGGCAGGTATTATACTACTGCGCTGGCCCTTTCCCTTAGATCTCCCTTAGGCTAAGACAGAGTTCTTGGCTGCGGGTGATCTGTCACTAAAGCAAGGTTGGCAGGACCCTCTTGTCCCTTCCCCCTCTATCTCCGTAATGGCCTAGCCATTACTGTACTGTACCTTGCCGGCCGGCAGAGCTGGCCGGCAGGGGTATTACTGTACCATATGTCATTCTTCTTCTGGACCAAGTATAGGTTGGGATATGGATTGACTAAGCCCATTGCCGGCCGGCAGAGACGCTGGACGGCAAGGGTCTTATGTTTTCGAGTGCTGACCGGACCTCTCTTGGTCCCTCATCCATGCCTGCCGGCAGAGCCGGACGGCATTGGTCAAGGAAGCCTGAATTAAGTTTCTCCCCTTCCTTATATGCACTCTTTCGGTTGCCGGGCTTGGGGGGTTGTGTACACTCTTATCCCGGCATCCATTCTATTTTCTTCTAGTGCTGTACCTGTCCCGGCAGCCGACCTATGAGGCCGGCAGCCGGGCAGGGGTAGTCTTCTGGTTCTTTTGCTGCCGGCTGGCATCGGTCTTGTACCTTTGCCGGCCGGCTTATGTCAGTCCTTGTCTGCCGGTCACCAAGAGTGTGGCCGGCAGCTGGGTACTACCTTGTGTAGTTGCTGGCCGGCAATCATTGCCGGCCAACACTGGCTGTTGCTGGCCGGCAGCTGCTGCCGCCGGCACAGGCATTTGAACCAGAGGGCTGCCGCCCTATAGCTGTTAAGTAGTATACTTTAAAGCTAATTGTGGTGTGTGCCGGCCGGCAAAGGCAGGCCGGCACACATCCTCCTATACTGTACTAGTATTCTTCTGTATAGCATATACAGTAAGAAGAAAACTATAGTAAAAGTTTAGGTACAGCACTGTATCTTCTAATACTATTGTGTTTTCTTACACAGCCCTTTGCTGTTGCCCTCAGACAGGAAGCAGAGTTCTTCCCCGTCTATTATCCAGGATTTTTAAAATCATTGCCTAGGTGTGAGCTCCACCTGTTTCCTCTGGAAACCTTGCATTGGTTACTCTAGTAGAGATAAACCATTTTTGATTTTATTATCCGGAAGGCTGCAACAATGGGTTGTGAGGGAAACACAAGTGTGTGTCTTTCATTTATGAATTGTTATGCTATACTATGCATATCCAGTGATACATAGTTCACTTGATACTCATGGAAATTTCTTCTCTTTACAGGAGGACCCTCCGAAGTGCGGAAATGTTTTCTGCAATGTCCGCAGCAAGAACCTCTGCGGACATGAGTGTTGTAGGAGACACGCAGCATGCGCTGTCTCCAAGGATGATCTCCAGTATTGGGACCCTCAGGTATGTACTGTATGCACTAACCTGATTACTGAGGCTTTTGATTCCCCTAGAACGGCGGAATCAAGGGATATAGCTAGGGAAAAGCTTCGTACTTGGGTAAGGGGCTTCAAGAAGAACACCTCTGGCCCTTATCTTCCAAGTGAGAAGATGAGGGCGTATCTTTTTCCCCAGGCATCAGCTGAGGCAGTGATTCCCCAGCCTCAAGAGGAGATCCTTCAAGATCAAGTCCAGGTGGACGAGGAAGTCGCAGATGCGATGCAAGACATCCAGTTGTGTGACAGGATGTCTGACCTGGACGATCGTTTGGAAGAAGACCTCCTGGCAGAAGGTCAGGATCAAGTTCAAACCCCGGATGTCGTAGAGGATGAAGTCGACGAGGTGTCGGCTACTCCGGTTCAGATGCCGGAGCCTATCCCCTCAACATCGGCTGGCCTCCCAGTAGAACTGGGACAGGCCCTCTCTTCGATTGTTGGAATGATCCAACAAATGCAGAAGGAGAATCAGGAGAAGGCGGCTGCAATGGAACTGCGTATGCAATCCCTGGCAGAATCACATGGGCCCCGGAAAAGGCTCAATGTGAAAGACCTTCCCATATGCTCAGATGCTAACCCATGGAGGTATGCTGAGCACATGCCGATGACGACTGGAAAGATCGTCATTTCGGATAAGCTGGGTTCAGTTCCCCTAGAGGAGGTAGAATTCTGGCCCAGCAAGGCATCATATCCGGACTGCTATGTCCGGCTGAGAAAAGAACCAGCTTCAAGGGAGGAGACAGAGCCGAAGGAGGTCATTGTTATGGACCACGCTAAGGCTCAAGCCCTACTTTCATCCTCGATGAAAGAGAGGGGCTTCTCGAATTCGAAGGTAGCTGCATTGAGCAAGAAGCTCCCTTCGTTTGTGTCCTCTCCTGATAGAGCCTTCCCCTTTTTACAGAAAGGGTTTGCGGCTGTCCTAAAGGCAGTCGAGGCCGGCAAGCCTTGCCCCTCCCTGGAGGAGTGTAAACCCTTGTCGCTGGCTCTACCTATGGACCACAAAGACTGGAAGGATGTCCATCTAACATTCTCAGTGGGAAAGTTGGAGGCTGATATTGCCGGACGGCAATTCGGCGAGGACCTCCCCAAGCTGTCCGAATCTCTTTTACGAAGAGAGTTCGAGACAAAAGAAAGACTGGCTGCCTCAATGTCTCATCAGTCTACTCTCGAGACGATGGCAAGTGACCCCAAGGTCCATGAAATGTTCATGGTAGTGGCTAAGTCTCACTTAGCCACAGTGACGAAGGACCTTTATAACTTCGTCAAGGCAAGGAGAGCTTGCAGGGAGTTCGTGTTCACCGGGGCTTCGGTGAGACACGAGCCAAGGAAGTTAATCTCCTCCAACATTTGGGGAAAAGACCTTTTCCCTACCGATGTGGTCAAAGAGGTTGTTGATAAGGCCGCCGTGGAGAATAGAAATCTTCTCCAGAAGTGGGGCCTGGCTATCAAAAGAAAATCTTCCCCGGATGAGGGTCCTCAACCAAAGAGGAAGAATATGAAGACTAGGCTACCATCTCGGCCAGCCAAGCCTTATAGACAGCAACAGCAACTGCAATTGCCTTTGCCTCCAGTGCCCCAGATGGTGGCACAAACCCCGACTGCCTTTCAGTGGGTACCCCAGGCGGTGCCAGGTCAGTCAACCACATTCGCCCCAACGTTCGAAGGACAGTCTTCTTCCTTTCGTGCAAAACCTAGAGGAGCAGCCAGAGGCTCGTCTAGGCGCCCCTCAAGGGGAAGGGGATTCAGAGGTGGTCGTGGTCAGGGAGGCAAGACCTCAGGACGGCAGTCCAAGTGAAATGATACCGGTAGGAGGGAGACTGATGAAATTTTGGGATCGCTGGACCTTCGATCCCTGGGCCCAAAGCCTACTCAAGAATGGACTGGGTTGGAGCTGGTACAGCACTCCACCCCCATGCCTTCGGTTTTTCCAACACTCCACCCCCATTTTGGAGGAGTACGTTCAAGAACTGTTGGAGAAAAATGTGATCCGAAAGGTGAAGTCCATCAAATTCCAAGGGAGGCTGTTTTGTGTTCCCAAGAAAGACTCGGAAAAGCTCAGAGTCATTCTGGACTTGTCACCACTCAACAAGTTCATAGTGAATTGCAAATTCAAGATGCTAACACTGCAACACATAAGGACCTTACTGCCCAAGAGGGCATACTCAGTCTCTATAGACTTGTCAGACGCCTATTGGCACATTCCAATCAGCCGTCGACTCTCCCCCTACCTAGGGTTCAGGCTACAACGAAAACTGTACGCCTTCAGAGCCATGCCATTCGGGCTAAACATAGCCCCAAGGATTTTCACGAAGCTTGCGAGCGCAGCTCTCAAACAATTACGCCTAAAGGGAATTCAGGTAGTAGCCTACCTGGACGACTGGCTGGTGTGGGCAGCATCCGAGACCGAATGCTTGCAAGCTTCCAGTCAGGTGATCCAGTTCCTAGAGTACCTAGGCTTCAAGATCAACAAGAAAAAGTCTCGACTTTCTCCATCCCAAAAGTTCCAGTGGCTGGGAATCCACTGGGACCTTTTGTCACACAGTTTCTCCATCCCAATGAAGAAAAGGAAGGAGATAGCGGGCTCTGTCAAGAGACTTCTAGATTCCGAAAGGATATCAAGACGCGAACAGGAGAGGGTACTAGGCTCTCTCCAGTTTGCTTCAGTGACAGACCCAGTGCTAAGAGCACAGCTAAAGGATGCAACCGGAGTTTGGAGAAGGTATGCATCAAACGCGCGAAGAGACCTGAGAAGACCAGTGCCGCCTCGGCTACGTACTCTTCTCAGACCTTGGTCCCAAGCCAGACATCTAAAGAAGTCTGTTCTTCTTCAGCCACCTCCCCCGTCGTTGACGATTCACTCAGACGCCTCAAAGGAGGGATGGGGAGGTCACTCTCATCGGAAAAAAGTCCAGGGGACTTGGTCCAAGCTATTCAGGACCTTTCATATAAACTTTCTAGAAGCTATGGCAGTGCTCCTTACCTTAAAGAAAGTCTCCCCGCGTCACTCGATCCACATAAGATTGGTGACAGACAGCGAGGTGGTTGTGAGATGCTTGAATCGACAAGGGTCGAGGTCACCACCTCTCAACCAAGTGATGTTAGCCATTTTCCGATTGGCGGAAAAGAAGAAGTGGTACCTGTCGGCAGTTCACCTTCAAGGAGTCCGCAATGTGACAGCGGACGCTCTATCCAGGTTCACACCGATAGAGTCGGAATGGTCCTTAGACGCAGGATCATTTTCCTTCATTCTGAATCAAGTCCCAGAACTGCAAATAGACCTCTTTGCGACGAAAGACAACAAGAAGTTGCCCCTGTACGTGTCCCCGTACGAGGACCCCTTAGCGGAAGCATTGGACGCAATGTCCCTCGACTGGAACAGATGGTCCAGGATTTATCTGTTCCCTCCTCACAACCTTCTGTTGAGGGTCCTCAACAAACTGAGATCCTTCAAGGGGGTAGCGGCAATAGTGGCCCACAAGTGGGCGAACAGCATGTGGTTCCCCTTGGCGTTGGAACTACAGATGAAGTTCGTGCCGCTACCACATCCAGTTCTGACCCAGCGAGTCCAGAAGTCGACTGTCTGCGCTTCATTACAGAAAACCCAGACCCTGCAGCTCATGATTTTCTCGCCCTAGCGGTGAGAAAGCGCTTCGGGATTTCGAAAGCCAGCATAGACTTCCTAGAGGAATACAAGTGCAAATCGACTAGAAGGCAATATGAGTCATCTTGGAGAAAATGGGTGGCCTTTGTAAAGGCAAAGAATCCGCAGGAGATCTCAACAGATTTCTGCTTATCTTTCTTCATCCATCTCCATGGCCAAGGATTGGCAGCTAACACGATTTCAGTGTGTAAATCGGCTTTGATGAGACCCATTTTATTTGCCTTCCAGATCGATCTAGGTAACGAGATCTTTAATAAAGTTCCGAAAGCCTGCGCTAGGCTCAGACCTTCAGCACCTCCAAAGCCCATCTCATGGTCTTTAGACAAAGTTCTTCATTTCGCCTCCTTGTTGAGCAATGAAGAATGTGCGTTAAAGGATTTGACGCAAAAAGTTATTTTCCTATTTGCACTCGCGTCCGGGGCCAGGGTTAGTGAGATCGTAGCCCTCTCGAGAGAGGCAGGTCGTGTTCAGTTCCTGGATGGGGGGGAGCTGAACCTGTTTCCGGATCCTACGTTTCTCGCCAAGAATGAGTTACCCACCAACAGGTGGGGTCCCTGGAGAATCTGTCCTCTGAAAGAAGATGCATCTCTATGTCCAGTAGAATGCCTAAAGGTCTATCTTCGTAGAACTTCAGACTTCAAGGGTAGTCAACTATTCAGGGGAGAAACATCAGGCTCAAATTTATCTCTGAATCAACTCAGAGCGAAAATGACATATTTTATTCGCAGAGCGGATCCTGACAGTACACCCGCAGGTCACGATCCGAGGAAAGTTGCCTCATCCCTAAATTTCTTTAATTGTATGGATTTTGAACATCTCCGTTCATACACGGGCTGGAAGTCTTCCAGGGTGTTCTTTCGCCACTATGCGAAGCAAGTAGAGGAACTTAAGAGATCTGTGGTAGCAGTGGGTCGTGTAGTTAACCCTACTGTTTAACTCTGCGAGGAACAGTGGTCTTAATTGGGACGATTAAGTCCAGGGTGAGTGTGTAGGTACATACTGTACTACAAACTAAATGAGGGCACCAAGTGCCTATATAGACTGTTCCTTCCTTCAAAGGTGAACCTTGCATAAGTTCAGACATGTGTGCCAAGCGTTTCTAACGCTAATGTGATTGATTTGTAATACAGATTTTTTATGACTTGATACCTTGGTATCTCATTAAAGTGGTGTTTAATGGTTTTTCTTTCAGATAAACAAGTTCTGTTTACTATCATACTTATGCTTAAAGTTTTGGGTTACCCTCTTTTATATAAATATATATATTTGTTGTTAACCTGTCTGTTTATTATCTGTCAATAAACTTGTTCTTGAGAACCTTGCGTCTCTTTCACCTGTGTCAATTTATTGGTATAATTGAGCATTTTAATTCTATGTATCTTATCTGGGATAATTCTGATAGAATTGTTCTGTTTTGCAAGCTATGTTGCATTGGTTTATGTAAGTCCCCTAATGGGAGGACTCCGTCCCATAAAGGGACGAGGGCGGTTTTATTAGTTTCTTCCTATGCGGATATAAACCTTTGTCCAATACAAGTATTGTGCGGATGACTGGTCAATATATTGACGCAGTGGTTCTATACAA
>NC_090733.1:13691638-13701638 GCF_036898095.1 Palaemon carinicauda | reverse complement strand
GTACTTGTGGTTCGATGGAAGCTCGAATGTTACATTCTCCCCTTCCATTTGAACCTTCTTTCTGGAGAAAGGCAGTAAATTAGTCTTTTACATCCCTAATAAGTGTATACATACACAATAACAAGGCAGCCTTGACTCCATGCTGTCTCACTCTCTTTTAAGCTAGCATGCTGGCTTTGCTGGTAGTGACTAGCTATGCCGGCTATATGCCGGCTGAATTACAGTCTATGTTTATTCAGGTAGTCAGTATATTTGCAGTATAGGATATACTGCAGATAGAAAAACTATTGTATATATTATACTAGTAGTTATTTTCCAATATTTCTTGGGTATCCTTGCCCAAGTGTTTGCTAAGACCAATCCGATATTGAAAGAATAGAATTTCTTCAATATTCTGATTAGAAATCAGTTTTCATATTACCCTATAATATTAAATATTTCAAAGGGCTGGTGGTATTACACTTCTAACCCTAAAAGGTTAAAACCCTTATCCTTGATTTTCCCTGATCAGGAAACTCTGATTTAATATTGTAAGGGACGTCACAGCAAATGGCCTGGGTAGGATACACAAATATATGTCTTTTATATTTCCTAGTACAGTCAGCGTCAAGCAGGCTGGACCGTGCCGTCAGATGCTTGCCACAACGCCTGCACATTGGCTGAACAACATTATATATAATTATACAGTAGTCAGTATTTGCAATATAGTATATACTGCAAACAGAAAACTATAGTATGATTATACAGTTGTTAGTTTCTAACATATTTTTGGTACCCTTGTGCGGGCTTCTGCTGGGACCGTTCCTATATTGAAAGAATAGAATTCCTTCAATACTCTGATTAGAAATCAGTCATCCTTACCCCACAGTGTTAAGAATAAAAAGGGGCAGTGACTTGTACACTTCTCTACCCCTATGGGTTAGAACCCTTTCGTTAGAGTTCCTTGATAGAGGAATCTCCTCATAGTTAATACTGAGGGTAGGTAACAGCATTTGCTTGCAGGGGATACACAAGTATGTGTCTCCCACTATCCCTTTCGAGCTTACTATCCTAAGCTATTTTGGTTAAAAGATGACTTTTGCATATTGCTTATCAGTGAGATAATCAATTATATACTCATTCTGCTTTCCTTTCTTTACAGGAGGAACCCCAGATGACATGTGTTGCAGTCTTTTGCAATATCAAGAGTAAGTGTTTTTATGGTCATAATACATGCAGGTTCCATGCCCCCTGCAAGATTATTCCCAAATCCCTGCATTATTGGAACCCTCAAGTTTGCAATGTATGTCACACCTTCATGTACGAGGGTTTCGAGAATCCCAAGTCGACAGAGTCTAGGGATGCAGCTCATAACAAACTACGCAACTGGGTGAGAGAGTTCCAGAAAATCTCTCCGTGACCATACCTACCTAATGATAGGATGCGTAACCTACTATTCCTGAAAGAAAGTAAGGAAATAGTGGTGCCCCAGGCACAATTCACACCTCCTTGGGTCTTTGGAACGGAGGGCAGGAAGCCCCCACCGGAAGAGGTGGATAACGTTGTGTCAGAATTGCTTCCGTGTGTATCGGCTCTAGAGCCATTAACATCGACATCTTCATCCTCTACCCCTCTATTAGACGAAATGGACCAATTATGGGGCCATATGTGAGGCTTAATAGAAAACTTTCGCAAACATGATAATAAGGAGGAAGAGAAATGCAAGATAGAGCTCTGTGAAGCTTCACTTGTCGCTCCTCAAGGGTCATACAAACGACCGAGAAACCAAGACCTTCCGACATGCTCCAAAACCAATCCCTGGAGGTTTGTGGAGTTTATGCCGATTTTAAACGGCAAACTCTACATCTCGGAGAAGATTGGTGCGGTTCGTTTGGACAAATTCTAATTTTGGCCAAGCTTTGAAGCTTTCGCTAATTGCTTCATTCGACTGAGACAGGAACCAACATCAAGAAAAAAAAATGGAACTGAAGGAGGTCATGATTCTCGATCATGATAAGGCCCAGGCTATCTTGTCAAGTAGCCTGAGAAAGGCGGGTTACTCGGTGTCGAAAGTATTTACACTAGGTAACAGACACCCTTCCTTTCTTGTTCCTGCTTCAATATCATTCCCATTTACGTGGGAGGCATTTAAATCTGTTGCCAAGGCAGTGGAGACAGGTAGACCATGTCCTGTATTCTAGGAATGCAAGCCTCTGTTACTAGCCTTTTCCAGGCAGGAGAAGAAATGGAAGGAAGTCCACTTAACCTTTTCAGTAGGAAGATTAGACGCGGATGTCGCTAGACGACAGTTTAGTGAGAATCTCCCTAAACTATCTGAGTTTCTTTTGAGTAAGGAACAAGAGAAAAAGGAGAGGCTCGCAGCCTTCATATCCCTACATAACTGCATAGAGCTGTGTTCAGCCCACCAAAGTACCCCAGATATGCTCATGGTATTGGCCAAAATGCATATGGCCACCTTAGTAAAAGACCTATATGCCTTTATGAAGGGTAGGAGAGCCTGTAGAGAGTTTGTGTTCGCTGCCAGAAGAGTGAAATATAAAACCAAGAAGCTGTTATCTTCCAACATCTGGGGTAGAGACCTCTTTCCAAACGAGGTAGTTAGAAACGTGATTAAGAAGGCTACCACGGGAAACATAGGACTTCTTCAGAAGTGGGTCATCCTTTCAAAGAGAAAGTCTTCCATGGATGTGGGTCCCCAACCTAAAAGGAAGACGGAAAAGTCTAGAAATATTCCTTGGGCTGTTCAATAACATCCCACAGTTGCAATGACTGCGTTGCCACAGGCAAGCGGTCAAATATGTAAACCTGATCAAGCGAAGCAAAGATATGCTTCTGGTAGGAGGTAGGTTCCTTCAGGATCGCTGGACCTTCGATCCTTGGGTCCAAGGCCTAATCAAGATGGGACTAGGATGGGAAGTAGACATGCCTCCACCATCATTTCCTAAACTGTTCCTACACTCCAAAACCCTCCTGGAAGAGTATACCTTAGAGCTCTAGAGCATACAGGTGGTAAGGAAAGTATAGTCCATTGAATTCCAGGGAAGGCTGTTTGGTGTTCACGAGAAGGACTCAAGAAAACTCAGAGTCATTCTGCACTTGTCGCCACTCAAAAAGTTCAAATAAAACAGCAAGTTCAGAATGTTAATCGTTCTGAACATAAGGACCTTATTTCAAAAAGGGGTGTTTGCAGTCTTGTCAGACCTGAAAGATGTCTATTGGCAGCTTCCAGTCAGTCACCCCCTCCCCTCCTACCTAGGATTCAAGTTACAGAGGATAACGTATGTCCTAGGAAAGATACTTGTCGGACTGAACACAGTCCTAAATATCTTCACGGGATTAACGGACACAGTCACGCAAAAACCAAGCCTAGAAATGGGTCAGGCAACAATGTACCTGGACGAAAGGCTCGGGGTGGGCAGCACCCGAAGTGGCTGGTCTATGAGCATCCAAGGAAGTGGCGTTACCCGGAACATCGGGGATGCAAGATAAGCTTCAAGAAGTCTCGATTCCCTCCAGCTCAAAGGCTTCAATGGTTGAAAAACCAGTGAAACCTGTGGTCACACCAACATTCCTTTCCCTTTGGAATATAAAAGGAGATCGCAGGGTCGGTCTAGAGACTATGGTAATCAGTCAGGATTCCAAGATGCTAGCAGGGAGGAGTTCAGAACTCTCCAGTTTGCAATAAGGGCAGACCCAGTGCTAAGAGCACAGCTGAAAGATGCGTTAAGAGTCTGGAGAAAATACGCATCAAATGCTCGAAGAGATCTATAAGCACCGATATCGGTCTTTTCTTAGTCGTTTCCCTAACAATGGACAAAGGCCAAAAGCCTATTGAAGACTGTGCCCTTGTAACCACCCCGACTATTTAAGATCATCCGCATGGATGCCTAGTCGGAAGACTGAGGTATTCACTCCCATCAGAGGGTAGTCCAAGAGATTCGGTTATTTCTATCCAAGACCATGTTGGTCCTGTCATGGGTGGAGAAACTCTCTCCACGCAGATCAAACCTCCTCAGGCTGATTTGGGACATCGAAGCGATAATGAGACGTCAGAACCGAAAAGGCTAGAGAACGTCTCATACAGTCTAGGTGACGTTAACCATCCCTTACCTAAAGTGATGGCACCTATCAGCAGTTCATGTACAATTGATCCGCAATGTGACAGCAGATGTTCTACACGGGCTCAAGCCAACAGAGTTAGAAGGGTCCAGAGATGCAGACCTATTCTTTCCCAGATGGGAACAAGTCCCAGAACTGCAGATCGACCTCTTCGTCACGAGCATCATCAAAAAACTACCTCGATATGTAGCCCCATACGAGGATCCTCTAGTGGAGATAACAGACATCATGTCTCTAGTATCGAAGTGATGGACTCGGGAATTCCTGTTCATCCCATCCAATCTCCTGCTGAAGGTCCTCAACATGCTGAGATCCTTCCAGGGAGGAGTGGCTCTGTTGGTTCCCAAGTAGCCCAAGAGCAATCTGTTCCCTTTAGTGAAGGAACTGAAGCTGAGGCTGGCCGTAGTTCTGAACCCACAACTATCTCAGAAGGTTCAGAAGTTAACTGCCTTCGATTTATCACAGAGAGCCCAAACCCTTCATTTCATGATTTTCTTGCCCTAGCGGATAGGAAAAGATTTGGGATCTCAGAAGGCTATATAGAATTCTTAGAAGAATACAAGTCTAAGTCAACTAGAAGACAATATGAGTCTTCCTGGAAAAAGTGGGTTGCTTTTGTAAAAGCAAAAGGACCGAAAGAAATTTTAATGAACTTCTGTCTGTCCTTCTTTTTCCACCTTCATAGTCAAGGTCTGGCGGCCAACACAATAACTATGTGCAAGTCAACCTCGACTAGACCTCTTCTGTATGCCTTTCAAGTGGATCTGGCAAATGAAATCTTTAATAAGATTCCAAAGCCATGTACAAGGCTTAGGCCTGCAGCACCACCAAAGCCCATCTCATGGTCTTTGGACAAGGTCCTACATTATGCCCCATCTCTGAACAATGAAGATTGTTCCCTCAAGGATCTAACCCAAAAGGTTATTTTTCTGTTTGCTATAGCCTCTGTGGCTAGAGTTAGTGAAATAGTGGCCCTATCTAGAGATGAGGGCCACATTCAGTTCACAGAAGCTGGAGAACTGAATCTCTCTCCTGATCCAACCTTTCTCGCTAAGAACGAGCTACCCACTAAGAGGTGGGGTCCCTTGAGAATCTGCCCTCTAAAGGAAGATGTCATTCTATGTCCTGTAGAGTGTCTAAAAGTCTATCTTCGTAGAACTTCAGACTTCAGGGGATGACAGCTATTTAAAGGAGAATCCTCTGGATAAAGCTTATCCCTAAAACAACTGAGGGCAAAGCTCACCTACTATATTCGCAGAGCAGATTCTGACAGTACTCACGCAGGTCATGATCCGAGAAAAATTGCTTCATCAATGAACTTTTTTTCAGTATATGGACTTTGAGCGTTATCGCTCATATACTGGATGGATATCACCCTGGGTGTTCCACAAACACTATGCTAAGCAGGTCCATGAACTGAAGCATTATTTGGTGATGACAGGTAGTGTATTAAAACCTGTCGTTTAATTCTGTGATAAACAGTTAACTGATTGGGACTGCCAATTAAAGGGAGAAGGGGTCAGCACTTTTTAGTGTGAGCCCCTTTTGAATGAGTGTTACCATGGTGACACTAACTCTGTTTAAAATCTCAGGTGTGGAATTATATAGATAGCACTAGTGCCGTGTGTACGTAGTAGACAGTGTTGATGGAATATAACAGGTACAGAAATTATGAAGAGAAATTTTATTAAAAAACTTTTCTTCAGTCTGAGAGTGGCACTCATCATTACTTTCCTTTCAAGAAGGAAAAATAATTTCTGTATATGTCATATGTATAATTCCTATATAATGCTACATTCGTTTTACTTGTTGATTCATTTAGTCATTTATTGGAAATAAATTTCTATTAGAATGTAATTGCGTACTAATTCACCCGACAATTGCATGTTTAAGATGCTAGAGTTCTTTGACTTACTCATGTAAGTATACTTCATATCATTGTATCCATACAAACAATGGACATAATGGAGACTGATATTGGTTCGGCAATATGTACAAACCTTGAGACTGTTTGTATACTCAGTGTATACTTATGTTTGTTCATACAATATATGCTAACCATGAGGCCCCTTTTCTACCGTCTAAAATGACTCTTCCCTATAGGGGGCAGGAAGCACTAACATTGTTTATGATTAGTGATGATGATGGATAACGGTAATGTCATTTGTCTCAAATGGTGCAAATGACCATAGAAATATTGTCCCAAGGTTAAGGCACTGATGAAAATCCACAGATACATTAATGCTCAGGTATGCTTCCATCAGGACGACATGGCCTGAGCCAAAAAAACGGATTTTGAGCGAGGCGAAAAATCTATTTTTGGGTGAGATAGCCATGTCGTCGTGATGGACCCACCCTTCTTTTCTAAAGAAAAGATCTTCAAGGTATCCCTCCGGAACCTACTGTATCTGTAGCACCATGCTCAATGCTACAAGGAATGTCCGCCATTTTAGATATGGCACTGTTGTGATACTCAATAGTAGTATGGGAACTAGGGGAACCTTGATACAGCTCCCCTTTTAATTTGGCCACTTTCCCCCTCGAAGCGGGAAAGTGGCAGATTGCTATGTGGTATGTTAAGAATACGTCTCCTGATATTATGCGATATCCTTGAGAGAAAATTTAAGGATATTCACGGCAGGAGTTAGAATTCTGGAGACCTAAAAGTAAATTCTCTAGGAATATCACTGTAGTCAAATATTCCTTAGGAAGCTACTCTTCGGAACCTTCCATCAGGATGACATGGCTATCTCACCAAAAAATAGATTTTTCGCTTCGCTCGGAATCCGTTATATATATATATATATATATATATATATATATATATATATATATATATATATATAATATATATATATATATATATATATATATATATATATATATATATATATATATATATATATATATATATATATATATATATATATATATATATATATATATATATATATATATATGTATATAATATCGTATAAAGTCGTAAAGGAATTAAAAAATTATGGGGGATTCACAGCATAAATGATTAGTGAACTATTGTCATGGTGAAATGGAAGAAATATTCCATACAAATTCTTTGGAAATCCAATATCCCAGGTGACCTTAGGAGAAAACCGTGACTAATCTTCTCTCGTAGATGCATGCACAGGAGACGCGTGTCTTTCTATCATTTCTACAATTTACATCTTTTAACGCTAAAGATCAACTGTTGAGGTATAATAAATCTTTCTCAAATATTTCTATTGTATGTAACAATGTAGATCATTATACGAAAGGTGCATAACTGTTGGTATCTCTATATAATTTGGTAAACAATTCCTTATTTAAGATGATATCTATTAAATCTGACAACGTTATAAAGGTCTTTCATGAATGGCAGATAAGAAACAGCGACAATTCCCTTTCAGGACAATGCTACACAGATTGATCATATATATACATATATATATATATATATATATATATATATATCGTACTATGATCAGTCCCCAAGTACCCTCTCCACTCAAGCTATGTCCAGGGAAGACCAGGCAATGGCTGTTGATGACTCAACATGTAGACCTAGAGGCTGCCTCAAACCTCACATCTTTACCTTGAAAGAATGGTTAGGTTTCAGGAATTATCGAGCTTGAGTGGGTTTCGAACACCAGTCTGGCAGATCGACAGGCAAGGCGTTTCTAATAGGCATGATTTCGCTTAATGAAACAACTTTTCTCTTGACATTAGGCTGTAGCTAACAAAAACAATGCGTCGATAAAATATTTTAGAAAGACTATATTTTCTACACTTTGACAATAGCAAATGATATTAAAAAAAAATTCACATTAACATAATTACTGAACTCATTCCGAACAAACTTCGTGAGATTGTATTAATGATGCTTAAATATCTCTATTTGTCCAAAAAAAGAATGTTAGGAATATTTTTTATTCGGGAACCATTTCTGAAGCATCTTTTTTCCTTCTACAAGGATCACCGTCTCCAGACTAGTGAGAACATGCATCGAAATAATTAACGACAAATTTAATGGAAGCAAGGCAACGATCTATTCCCAGCTGATAATTTTCCTTATCAAAGATTTAGTGAAAAAGGGGAGCAATGTATGAAAGAGGGGAAGTTGCCAGAAAATTATATCAATGTTTGTGGGGAAAAAAATATTAAAAATATATTGGGTAAAGCGTTACAATTGGACCAAAAGCAAGAGGGGAAATAAGCTTAAGATCAATGAGACCCATGTGAAATTAGAAACTTGGAATATATAATTGGATCAATTACTTATAAAAGTTCATAATCTATTTCCATGTTGAAACAATGCTATCTAAAATATAAATAAAAGTGGATATTCAAACTGGACCAGTCCATGATTATTCAACAATCTAGAGATTGTTAATATATATATATATATATATATATATATATATATATATATATATATATATATATATTACCAAGGCACTTCCCCCAATTTTGGGGGTTAGCCGACATCAGCAAAGGAAACAAAACAAAAAGGGAACCTCTACTATCTACGTTCCTCCCAGCCTGAAAAGGGGACTCAACCGATTTCAGCTGGTACTGCTAGGGTGCCACAGCCCACCCTCCCCCGTTATCCACCACAGGTGAAACTTCATAATGCTGAATCCCCTACTGCTGCTACCTCCGGGGTCATCTAAGGCACCGGAGGAAGCAGCAGGGCCTACCGGAACTGCGTCACAATCGCTCGCCATTCTTTCCTATTTCTAGCACACCCTCTTGCCTCTCTCACATCTATCCTCCTATCACCCAAAACTTTCTTCACTCCATCCATCCACCCAAACCTTGGCCTTCCTCTTGTACTTCTCGCATCAACTCTTGCATTCATCACCTTCTTTAGCAGACAGCCATTCTCCATTTTCTCAGCATGGCCAAACCACCTCAACACATTCATATCCACTTTAGCTGCTAACTTATTTCTTACACCCGTTCTCACCCTCACCACTTCGTTCCTAACTCTATCTATTCGAGATACACCAGCCATACTCCTTAGACACTTCATCTCAAACACATTCAATTTCTGTCTCTCCATCACTTTCATTCCCCACATCTCCGATCCATACATCACAGTTGGTACAATCACTTTCTCATATAGAACTCTCTTTACATTCATGCCCAACCCTCTATTTTTTACTACTCCCTTAACTGCCCCCAACACTTTGCAACCTTCATTCACTCTCTGACGTACATCTGCTTCCACTCCACCATTTGCTACAACAACAGACCTCAAGTACTTAAACTGATCCACCTCCTCAAGTAACTCTCCATTTAACATGACATTCAACCTTGCACCACCTTCCCTTCTCGTACATCTCATAACCTTACTCTTACCCACATTAACTCTGAACTTCCTTCTCTCACACACCCTTCCAAATTCTGTCACTAGTCGGTCAAGCTTCTCTTCTGTGTCTGCTACCAGTACAGTATCATCCGCAAACAACAACTGATTTACCTCCCATTCATGGTCATTCTCGCCTACCAGTTTAAATCCTCGCCCAAGCACTCGAGCATTCACCTCTCTCACCACTCCATCAACATACAAGTTAAACAACCACGGCGACATCACACATCCCTGTCTCAGCCCCACTCTCACCGGAAACCAATCACTCACTTCATTTCTTATTCTAACACATGCTTTGCTACCTTTGTAGAAACTTTTCACTGCTTGCAACAACCTTCCACCAACTCCATATAACCTCATCACATTCCACATTGCTTCCCTATCAACTCTATCATATGCTTTCTCCAGATCCATAAACGCAACATACACCTCCTTACCTTTTGCTAAATATTTCTCGCATATCTGCCTAACTGTAAAAATCTGATTCATACAACCCCTACCACTTCTAAA
>NC_090733.1:13681638-13686638 GCF_036898095.1 Palaemon carinicauda | reverse complement strand
AAGTTCTATGAAGATAGACCTTTAGGCATTCTACTGGACATAGAGATGCATCTTCTTTCAGAGGGCAGATTCTCCAGGGACCCCACCTGTTGGTGGGTAACTCATTCTTGGCGAGAAACGTAAGATCCGGAAACAGGTTCAGTTCTCCCCCATCCAGGAACTGAACACGACCTGCCTCTCTCGAGAGGGCTACAATCTCACTAACCCTGGCCCCGGACGCGAGTGCAAAATAGGAAAATAACTTTTTGTGTCAAATCCTTTAACGCACACTCTTCATTGCTCAACAGAGAAGCGAAATGAAGAACTTGTCTAAAGACCATGAAATGGGCTTTGGAGGTGATGAAGGTCTGAGCCTAGCACAGGCTTTCGGGACTTTATTAAAGATCTCGTTACCTAGGTCGACCTGGAAGGCATATAGAATGGGTCTTGTCAAAGCAGACTTACACGTTGAAATCGTGTTAGCTGCCAATCCTTGACCATGGAGGTGGAGAAGAAAGATAAGCAGAAGTCTGTCAAGATCTTCTGCGGATTCTTCGCCTTGACAAAAGGCCACCCATTTTCTCCAAGATGACTCATATTGCTTTCTAGTAGATTTGCACTTATATTCCTCAAGGAAGTCTATGCTGGCTTTCGAAATACCGAAACGCTTTCTCACCGCTAGGGAGAAAAAATCATGAGCTGCAGGGTCCGGGTTTTCTGTAATGAAGCGCAGACAGTTGACTTCTGGACTCGCTGGGTCAGAACTGGATCTGGTAGCGGTACAAACTTCAGCTACAGTTCCAATGCCAGGGGGAACCACACGCTGTTCGGCCACTTGTGGGCCACTATTGCCGCTACCCCTTGAAGGATCTCAGTTTGTTGAGGACCCTCAACAGAAGGTTGTGAGGAGGGAACAGATAAATCTTGGACCATCTGTTCCAGTCGAGGGACATCGCGTCCACTGCTTCCGCTAAGGGGTCCTCGTACGGGGCACGTACAGGGGCAACTTCTTGTTGTCTTTCGTCGCAAAGAGGTCTATCTGCAGTTCTGGGACTGATTCAGAATGAAGGAGAATGATCCTGCGTCTAAGGACCATTCCGACTCTATCGGTGTGAACCTGGATAGAGCGTCCGCTGTCACATTGCGGACTCCTTGAAGGTGAACTGCCGACAGGTACCACTTCTCCTTTTCCGCCAATCGGAAGATGGCCAACATCACCTGGTTGAGAGGTGGTGACCTCGATCCTTGTCGATTCAAGTATCTCACAACTACCTCGCTGTCCATCACCAACCTTATGTGGATCGAGTGACGCGGGGAGACTTTCTTTAAGGTAAGGAGCACTGCCCTAGCTTCTTGAAAGTTTTATGTGAAAGGTCTTGAATAGCTTGGACCAAGTCCCCTGCACTTTTTTCCAATGAGAGTGACCTCCCCATCCCTCCTTCGAGGCGTCTGAGTGAATCGTCACCGACGGGGGAGGTGGCTGAAGAAGAACTGACTTCTTTAGATGTCTGGCTTGGGACCAAGGCCTGAGAAGAGTACTTAGCCGAAGCGGCTGGTCTTCTCAGATCTCTTCGCGCGTTTGATGCATAACTTTTCCAAACTCCGATTGCATCCTTTAGCTGTGCTCTTAGCACTGGGTCTGTCACCGAAGCAAACTGGAGAGAGCGCAGTACCCTCTCTTGCTCGCATCTTGATATCCTTTCGGAATCTAGAAGTCTCTTGACAAAACCCGCTATCTCCTTCCTTTTCTTCGCCGGGATGGAGAAACGGTGTGACAAAAGGTCCCAGTGGATTCCCAGCCACTGGAACTTTTGAGATGGAGAAAGTCGAGACTTTTTTCTGTTGATCTTGAAGCCTAGGTACTCTAGGAACTGGATCACTTGACTGGAAGCTTGCAAGCATTCTGTCTCGGATGCTGCCCACACCAACCAGTCGTCCAGGTAGGCTACTACCTGAATTCCCTTTAGGCGTAATTGTTTGAGAGCTACGCTCGCAAGCTTCGTAAAAATCCTTGGGGCTATGTTTAGCCCGAATGGCATGGCTCCGAATGCGTATAGTCTTCGTTGTAGCCTGAACCCTAGGTAGGGGGAGAGTCGATGGCTAATTGGAATGTGCCAATAGGCGTCTGACAAGTCTATAGAGACGGAATATGCCCTCTTGGGCAGTAAGGTCCTTATGTGTTGCAGTGTTAGCATTTTGAATTTGCAATTCACTATGAACTTGTTGAGTGGCGACAAGTCCAGAATGACTCTGAGCTTTTCCGAGTCTTTCTTGGGAACACAAAACAGCCTCCCTTAGAAATTGATGGGCTTCACCCTTCGGATCACCTTTTTTCTCCAACAGTTCTTGAACGTACTCCTCCATAACGGGGGTGGGGTGTTGGAAAAACCGAAGGCACGGGGGTAGAGTGCTGTACCAGCTCCCACCCAGTCTATTCTTGAGTAGGCTGTGGGCCCAGGGATCGAAGGTCCACCGATCCCGAAATTTCAGAAGTCTCCCTCCTACCGGTATCACCTCACTTGGACTGCCGTCCTGAGGTCTTGCCTTCCTGACCACGACCACCCCTGAATCCCCTTCCCCTTGAGGGGCGTCTAGACGAGCCTCTGGCTGCTCCTCTAGGCTTTGCTCGAAAGGAAGTAGACTGCCCTTCGAACGCTGGGGTGAATACCGTGGACTGTGTCGACACAGCCTGGGGTACCCACTAAAAAGTGGTCGGGGTTTGTGCCACGATCTGGGGCACTGGGGGCAATGGCAATTGCAGTTGCTGTTGCTGTCTAACAGGCTTGGCTGGCCGAGACGGTAGCCTAGTCCTCATAGTCTTCCTCTTTGGTTGAGGACCCTCATCCGGGGAAGACTTTCTTTTGATAGCCAGGGCCCACTTCTGGAGAAGGTTTCTACTCTCCAAGGCGGCCTTATCAACAACTTCTTTGACCAAGTCGGTAGGGAAAAGGTCTTTTCCCCCAAATGTTGGAGGAGATTAGTTTCCTTGGCTCGTGCCTCACCGTAGCCGAGGTAAACACGAACTCCCTACAAGCTCTCCTTGCCTTAACGAAGCCATAAAGGTCCTTCGTCACTGTGGCCAGATGAGTCTTGGCCACTACCATGAACATTTCATGGAACTTGGGGTCACTTGTCATCGTCTCGAGAGTAGTCTGAAGAGACATTGAGGCAGTCAGTCTTTCTTTTGTATCGAACTCTCTTCGCAAAAGAAAGTCAGACAGCTTAGGGAGGTCCTCGCCGAACTGACGTCCGGCAATATCAGCCTCCAACTTTCCAACTGAGAACGTAAGATGGACGTCCTTCCAGTCTTTGTGGTCCATAGGCAGGGCCAGCGACAAGGGTTTACACTCCTCTAGGGAGGGGCAAGGCTTGCCGGCCTCGACTGCTTTTAGTACAGCCAGAAACCCTTTCTGTAAAAAGGGGAAGGCTCTAGTAGGCGAGGACACAAAGGAAGGGGGCTTCCTGTTCAATGCGGCTACCTTTGAGTTAGAGAAGCCCCTCTCTTTCATCGAGGATGAAAGTAGAGCTTGAGCCTTAGCATGGTCCATCACTATGACCTCCTTCGGCTCTGTCTCCTCCTTTGAAGCTGGTTCCTTCCTCAGCCGGACATAACAGTCCGGATATGATGCCTTGCTGGGCCAGAATTCCACCTCCTCCAGGGGAACTGAGCCCAGCTTATCCGAGATGACGATCTTTCCAGTCGTCATCGGCATGTGCTCAGCATACCTCCATGGGTTAGCATCTGAGCACAAGGGAAGGTCTTTCACAATGAGCTTTTTCTGGGGCCCATGTGATTCTGCAAGGCACTGCATTCGCAGTTCCATTGCAGCCGCCTTCTCCTGATTCTCCTTCTGCATTTGTTGGATCATTCCAACAATAGAAGAGAGGGCCTGTCCCAGCTCTACTGGGAGACCGGCCGATGTTGAGGGAATAGGCTCCGGAATCTGAACCGAAGTAGCCAACACCTCGTCGACGTCTACCTGTACAACGTCTGGGGCTTGAACTTCATCCTGGGCTTCTGCCAGGAGGTCTTCCTCCAGACACTCGTCCACATCAGACATCCTGTCATCTAACTGGATGTCTTGCATCGCGACCGCGACTTCAGCATCTCCCTGGATCTGAACTTAGGGGATCTCCTCTTGAGGCTGGGGAATCACTGCATCAGCTGATGCCTTAGGGAAAAGATACGCCCTCATCTTCTCACTTGGAAGATAAGGGCCAGAAGTGTTCTTTTGGAAGCCCCTTACCCAGGTACGAAGCTTCTTCCTAGCTATATCCCTTGATTCCTCCGTCCTAGGGGAATCAAAGGTCTCAGTAATCAGGTTAGTGCACACAGTACATACCTGAGGGTCCCAATACCGGAGATCATCCTTGGAGACAGCGTATGCTGCTTGTCTCCTACAAAACTCATGTCCGCAGAGGTTCTTGCTGCGGACGTTGCAGAAAGCACTTCCGCACTTCGGAGTGTCCTTCTGTAAAGAGAAGAAATTTCCATGAGTATCAAGTGAACTATGTATCACTGGATATGCATAGTATAGCATAACAATTCAGAAAGGAAAGAAACACACTTTTGTTTCCCTCACAACCCATTGCTGCAGCCTTCCAGATAATAAAATCAAATGGTTAATCTCTTCTAGAGTAACCAATGCAAAGTTTCCAGAGGAAACAGGTGGAGCTCACACCTAAGCAATGATTTTAAAAACCTGGATAATAGACAGGAAAGAACTCACTTTCCTATCTGTAGGGCAACAGCAAAGGACTGTGCAAGAAAACACAAAAGTGTTAGAACACACAGTGCTGTACCAACACCCTTACCATAGTTTTCTTCTTACTGTATATGTTATACTGAAGAATACTAGTACAGTATAGGGGGATAAGTGCCGGCCGGCACTTGCCGGCCGGCACACACCATAACTAGCTTTAAAGTATACTACTTAACAGCTATAAGGCGGCAGCACTCTGGTTCAAATGCATGTGCCGGCCGGCAGCAACTGCCGGCCGGCAACAGCCAATGTCGGCCG
>NC_090733.1:13674138-13676638 GCF_036898095.1 Palaemon carinicauda | reverse complement strand
CTTTCGGAATATTAGGCTATATCTCTCCATCCTATCCATTGCTAGGCCCTATATATTTCATCCTAAATCATTCCAGAAACTTCCAGTTCATATCAGCAATGAACTCTCGATGCTTAGTAAGAATATATATATATATATATATATATATATATATATATATATATATATATATATATATATATATATATATATATATATGTATATATATATATATGTATATATATATATATATATATATATATATATATATATATATATATATATATATATATATGTATATATATATATGTATGTATGTATCTCTCAATTTTCCCATATATTAAATCAATTTTCCCCATTAAAAATACTTTGAAGGCCTATAATTCGCTCCTACCCTTAAAATCACACACCATATTCTTATGTTTTAAGTTATCATATAAGGAAAATAAATAGCTAAATAACAAATATTGTTTAAACACATAAAATATATAAATAAAAGGTAAGGATATAAAAAGGTTTTATACAGTGTATGATACGACTTGAGCTAACGCAGACTCTTGGGGAGGGGGAAGTTATAGGAGATTGACACAAGAATCGAAAGTTAATTTTTTCGCTATCACTAGTTATCACTTTGTAACTAACCCTAAACTTGAACGATAATTTACAATCGTTTTTTATTATTTTTTAGCTTTTTTTCATTTAACTCTTTATTTTCCATTTTTCTTTGCTTATCTTAATTTTCGTTATTATTTTGGTTATTTCTTTTCTCATTTATCAAAACCAGATTTTCGGAGCTTTAAAATTATCTTAACACCTTTTGCTAGCGTTATAATATAGCCTTGAAAAATTCTTTCTGCTTCAAAATTGTGCAAATCATTGAAGTTGGATGTTCGTGTGTCTAAGCCACGTCCCTCACACATGCTCTTTCTTCATGTTTCTTAATTATTTCACGTTTCAATTTCATGGATATCATCTTCCTCTTCGCTGTACTTTCACTAGCACCTAACTCCTTAGGATACATGGCTGAAAGAAAGTTAGAAAAAGAAATTCTCACACAACAAAGCAGGGTTTACTCTATGACAGATGAGCCTACAAAGAGAATAAGAGAGGATGTTAGGGGATGTAGGCTGGAACTTCGAAGGGGTAGGCTGTGTCATCACTGTTCACTGCGCCCAAGGCCAATATATAGAGGTCGGTCGGACAGGGGATTATCCATGACTCACCCTTCAGGACTCGTCAAGCTCGCCACAATCAAGGCCTTCGCCACAATTGACCCTGCCCAGTCATACAAAACCTTTCGTAGCGGTCAGTTACCTTGTTACAACCAAAGCTATATTGTCTCTATTTACAACGGAAGCAGTCACTTAACCGACAATGCCAAATAACTGTTCTGTTTATGGATGTCTGAATACCAAGAGCAAAACAAAAGGCAATGGTATTAAGTATTTTACGTTTCCTAGAGACAAAATTTTCTGTGATAAGTGGATACACGTGTGTTGCCGGTCTGATGAAATCAATCCAAAACATGCAGTGGTGTGTTCAGCTCATTTCACACCAGAGGACTACATTTATGATATGAAATCAAGGTTGCTGAATATTGAGAGCCCTAAAAATATGAGGTTATTGAAGAAAACCGCTGTCCCATCTGTACATATACCAAAAGGTGAGTTAATTTCATGTAATGAAGGTAACTGAAATCCCAACTAAAAAATTGCATTGCCTCCGAAATTTATGTTATTTTCTCTTATTGAAAGAGTTCATTCTATACGAGATTTCAGTTATTTTTCAAAACAAATTAGCCTATTCTCCCAGATTACCTTGGCGATATAATTGAAAATTTGAGAACGAATTACATCATACATGCATGTGGGTTTGTGTGTTCTGCCTTGTTATATATTTCGTCAAAAGTTAAATCTTATCCTCTCTTTATTTGATTTTGTTCCAGAGAGAACACAGATGGAATCATCAATAGCTAGAGAAGAGAGGTCAAAGAAACGTATTCAGAGACAAACATTGCAAGATGTATTCAGTAAAGAGGAGGAAATGTGTAATGCAGAGCAAGATGGTGCCATTGAAATCACTATAGGAGAAAATGGAAACTTAGATGAACCATGTGTGATAGAAAATGATAATAAGGAAGAGCCAAAAAATGAAGTACAACAATTAAGGGAACAGTTGAAACAGGTTAAGGAAGAAAATGCAAGATTAAAGGAATACATAAGTGTTTTAAATGAAAATGTTATGCAAATTATTAGAAACGTAGTGATTAAAAGAACAGAAAATATTCTAGAGCCATTATTTAGTAAAACTCAAATAAAAGCAATTATAACAAAGAACAGGGTAAGCGAATGGTGCAGTGAAGACATTGCATCTGCTTTTCTCTAAGAAGCATAAGTTCCAAATGTTACAAGTATCTGAGACTTAAGAAGGGGTTTCCATTCCCTTGTGAAACTACATTAAAAGAAAGAGCCAGTAGATTCTTGTGCGAGCCTGGGATTTTGACAAGTATTTTGACATTATT
>NC_090733.1:13636638-13646638 GCF_036898095.1 Palaemon carinicauda | reverse complement strand
GAATCTGACAGCGAAGATAACAGAAAAAATACTCAAATATAATGGCTAAAATAACAAAAAAGACATATTCGTATCTATTAACTAAGATAACAGAAAAAATATTGGATTTTAACATCCAAGATTTGAAAAAAAAAAACCTTATTGGAGTCTAACAACTAAGATAGCAGAAGAATTGACAGAAATCTAAGAGTTAAGATAACGAAAGAAAATTATTGGTACCTAATAGCTATGATAAAAAATATTTTTTGAATTTAACAGTAAAGAAAACAAAAAAAGAATTAAAATCTAACAGCTAAGATAACAGAAGAGATTTCTTGGTACATAATAGCTTAGATAAGAGAAAAAATTTTAATTCATCAGGTGAGATAGCAGAAAAAATATTGGGATCTAATACTTACGATAAAGAAAAAAAAATATTGGAGTCCATGAGCTAAGATAACAGAAAAAAAAAACATTAGAATAAAAAAGCTACACTAATAGAAAAAAACTCATTGGAAAATATCTAATAGCTAAAATAAAAGAAAATCAAATATTGAAATCTAACTGGTAAGAAAATAAGAAAAATAACATTGGAATCTAACAGCAAAGACCACAGTACAAAATAGCGGAATCTAATAGCTTTATTAACAGATAAAAATATAATTTCAAACCAAAATCAACACAGGGTTATTCAATTGTACATCTCTCACAAAAAGAATATACAAAAATGAAAGGAGATAAAAAAGGTCCATATTGTTGTTTGAGAAAACATATAAGTTTCATTTCCTATTTGAAAAGAATGTTTTGCTCAGGTAATGAAATGTCACACTCCTCTGACTATTAATCTTGTTCGTTTCGGCCACAGAGTCGGATAAAATTAAGGCGTTGAAAATGACACGTTTAAAAATCAAGAGATTTTTGAGGTTGAGTAGGATGAATATAAATGGGGAACCAAAGGAAATAATTTCTCTCTCTCTCTCTCTCTCTCTCTCTCTCTCTCTCTCTCTCTCTCTCTCTCTCTCTCTCTCTCTCTCTCTCTGTGTGTGAAAATTACATCCACCATAAATTGTAATACAAGATCTTTATCTTTCTGCGCATTTATATATATATATATATATATATATATATATATATATATATATATATATATATATATATATATATATATATATATATATGTATATATATATATATATATATATATATATATATATATATATATATATATATATATATATATATATATAACGGATTTTGAGCGAAGCGAAAAATCTATTTTTGGGTGAGATAGCCATGTCGTCCTGATGGAAGTTCCTATAGGGTAGCTTCCTAGGGTATATTACAACTACGGCGATATTCCCAGAGAATTTACCTTAAGGTACCAGAATTCTAACTCCTGGAGCGAGTATCCCTCGTGAAAGGGATATCGCGACATATCAGAGGACGTATTCTAGACACGTCACATGGCAATCTACGACCTGAATAGAGATTCGTCTCGTAGGAGGGAGATTGATGAGATACGAATTCGGGAAAGAAAAAGGGGAGCCGCTCCCAAGGCTTCCCTATCCCCCGATTCGTATGCGTGCCTGGCGCCAATCCTGGCGCCATCTGTATTCCTTGTAGCGTACACGAGGTGCTACAGATACTGTATGTAGGGAGGGGTCCTACAGCCCTTTCTTAGAAAGGCAAGGGCGGGTCCATCAGGACGACA
This sequence comes from Palaemon carinicauda, assembly GCF_036898095.1. Classification (NCBI taxonomy): domain Eukaryota; kingdom Metazoa; phylum Arthropoda; class Malacostraca; order Decapoda; family Palaemonidae; genus Palaemon; species Palaemon carinicauda. The sequence continues at coordinate 13,644,948 of NC_090733.1, read as the reverse complement.
TGGCTATCTCACCCAAAAATAGATTTTTCGCTTCGCTCAAAATCCGTTTTTTGGGCTCAAGCCATGTCGTCCTGATGGAAGTGTACCAGAGCATTACTGTATCTGTGGATTCTCAGAATGTGCCGTACTCCCCGGAGATATTTATTCCCGGTCGACTAGACCTAGAGACCTAAGATGTTACCGTTATACATCTTTTCAACTAACTATAAACTATGTTAGAGCTTCCTGCCCCCTACAGGGAAGAGTCCTACTAGACTCTGGAAAGTCTCGAAGAGTACATATATCTATGTATGAATACCAGGCAAGCTAATATAGTGGTCTCGCCCTATATTAAGTAAAGCATAGTTTGTATAGAACCACTGCGTCAATATATTGACCAGTCATCCGCACAATACTTGTATTGAACAAAGGTTTATATCCGCATAGGAAGAAACTAATAAAACCGCCCTCGTCCCTTTATGGGACGGAGTCCTCCCATTAGGGGACTTACATAAACCAATGCAACATAACTTGCAAGACAGAACAATTCTATCAGAATTATCCCAGATAAGATACATAGAATTAAAATGCTCAATTATACCAATAAATTGACACAGGTGAAAGAGACGCAAGGTTCTCAAGAACAAGTTTATTGACAGATAATAAACAGACAGGTTAACAACAAATATATATATTTATATAAAAGAGGGTAACCCAAAACTTTAAGCATAAGTATGATAGTAAACAGAACTTGTTTATCTGAAAGAAAAACCATTAAACACCACTTTAATGAGATACCAAGGTATCAAGTCATAAAAAATCTGTATTACAAATCAATCACATTAGCGTTAGAAACGCTTGGCACACATGTCTGAACTTATGCAAGGTTCACCTTTGAAGGAAGGAACAGTCTATATGGGCACTTGGTGCCCTCATTTAGTTTGTAGTACAGTATGTACCTACACACTCACCCTGGACTTAATCGTCCCAATTAAGACCACTGTTCCTCGCAGAGTTAAACAGTAGGGTTAACTACACGACCCACTGCTACCACAGATCTCTTAAGTTCCTCTACTTGCTTCGCATAGTGGCGAAAGAACACCCTGGAAGACTTCCAGCCCGTGTATGAACGGAGATGTTCAAAATCCATACAATTAAAGAAATTTAGGGATGAGGCAACTTTCCTCGGATCGTGACCTGCGGGTGTACTGTCAGGATCCGCTCTGCGAATAAAATATGTCATTTTCGCTCTGAGTTGATTCAGAGATAAATTTGAGCCTGATGTTTCTCCCCTGAATAGTTGACTACCCTTGAAGTCTGAAGTTCTACGAAGATAGACCTTTAGGCATTCTACTGGACATAGAGATGCATCTTCTTTCAGAGGACAGATTCTCCAGGGACCCCACCTGTTGGTGGGTAACTCATTCTTGGCGAGAAACGTAGGATCCGGAAACAGGTTCAGCTCCCCCCCATCCAGGAACTGAACACGACCTGCCTCTCTCGAGAGGGCTACGATCTCACTAACCCTGGCCCCGGACGCGAGTGCAAATAGGAAAATAACTTTTTGCGTCAAATCCTTTAACGCACATTCTTCATTGCTCAACAAGGAGGCGAAATGAAGAACTTTGTCTAAAGACCATGAGATGGGCTTTGGAGGTGCTGAAGGTCTGAGCCTAGCGCAGGCTTTCGGAACTTTATTAAAGATCTCGTTACCTAGGTCGATCTGGAAGGCAAATAAAATGGGTCTCATCAAAGCCGATTTACACACTGAAATCGTGTTAGCTGCCATCCTTGGCCATGGAGATGGATGAAGAAAGATAAGCAGAAATCTGTTGAGATCTCCTGCGGATTCTTTGCCTTTACAAAGGCCACCCATTTTCTCCAAGATGACTCATATTGCCTTCTAGTCGATTTGCACTTGTATTCCTCTAGGAAGTCTATGCTGGCTTTCGAAATCCCGAAGCGCTTTCTCACCGCTAGGGCGAGAAAATCATGAGCTGCAGGGTCTGGGTTTTCTGTAATGAAGCGCAGACAGTCGACTTCTGGACTCGCTGGGTCAGAACTGGATGTGGTAGCGGCACGAACTTCATCTGTAGTTCCAACGCCAAGGGGAACCACATGCTGTTCGCCCACTTGTGGGCCACTATTGCCGCTACCCCCTTGAAGGATCTCAGTTTGTTGAGGACCCTCAACAGAAGGTTGTGAGGAGGGAACAGATAAATCCTGGACCATCTGTTCCAGTCGAGGGACATTGCGTCCACTGCTTCCGCTAAGGGGTCCTCGTACGGGGGCACGTACAGGGGCAACTTCTTGTTGTCTTTCGTCGCAAAGAGGTCTATTTGCAGTTCTGGGACTTGATTCAGAATGAAGGAAAATGATCCTGCGTCTAAGGACCATTCCGACTCTATCGGTGTGAACCTGGATAGAGCGTCCGCTGTCACATTGCGGACTCCTTGAAGGTGAACTGCCGACAGGTACCACTTCTTCTTTTCCGCCAATCGGAAAATGGCTAACATCACTTGGTTGAGAGGTGGTGACCTCGACCCTTGTCGATTCAAGCATCTCACAACCACCTCGCTGTCTGTCACCAATCTTATGTGGATCGAGTGACGCGGGGAGACTTTCTTTAAGGTAAGGAGCACTGCCATAGCTTCTAGAAAGTTTATATGAAAGGTCCTGAATAGCTTGGACCAAGTCCCCTGGACTTTTTTCCGATGAGAGTGACCTCCCCATCCCTCCTTTGAGGCGTCTGAGTGAATCGTCAACGACGGGGGAGGTGGCTGAAGAAGAACAGACTTCTTTAGATGTCTGGCTTGGGACCAAGGTCTGAGAAGAGTACGTAGCCGAGGCGGCACTGGTCTTCTCAGGTCTCTTCGCGCGTTTGATGCATACCTTCTCCAAACTCCGGTTGCATCCTTTAGCTGTGCTCTTAGCACTGGGTCTGTCACTGAAGCAAACTGGAGAGAGCCTAGTACCCTCTCCTGTTCGTGTCTTGATATCCTTTCGGAATCTAGAAGTCTCTTGACAGAGCCCGCTATCTCCTTCCTTTTCTTCATTGGGATGGAGAAACTGTGTGACAAAAGGTCCCAGTGGATTCCCAGCCACTGGAACTTTTGGGATGGAGAAAGTCGAGACTTTTTCTTGTTGATCTTGAAGCCTAGGTACTCTAGGAACTGGATCACCTGACTGGAAGCTTGCAAGCATTCGGTCTCGGATGCTGCCCACACCAGCCAGTCGTCCAGGTAGGCTACTACCTGAATTCCCTTTAGGCGTAATTGTTTGAGAGCTGCGCTCGCAAGCTTCGTGAAAATCCTTGGGGCTATGTTTAGCCCGAATGGCATGGCTCTGAAGGCGTACAGTTTTCGTTGTAGCCTGAACCCTAGGTAGGGGGAGAGTCGACGGCTGATTGGAATGTGCCAATAGGCGTCTGACAAGTCTATAGAGACTGAGTATGCCCTCTTGGGCAGTAAGGTCCTTATGTGTTGCAGTGTTAGCATCTTGAATTTGCAATTCACTATGAACTTGTTGAGTGGTGACAAGTCCAGAATGACTCTGAGCTTTTCCGAGTCTTTCTTGGGAACACAAAACCGCCTCCCTTGGAATTTGATGGACTTCACCTTTCGGATCACATTTTTCTCCAACAGTTCTTGAACGTACTCCTCCAAAATGGGGGTGGAGTGTTGGAAAAACCGAAGGCATGGGGGTGGAGTGCTGTACCAGCTCCAACCCAGTCCATTCTTGAGTAGGCTTTGGGCCCAGGGATCGAAGGTCCAGCGATCCCAAAATTTCATCAGTCTCCCTCCTACCGGTATCATTTCACTTGGACTGCCGTCCTGAGGTCTTGCCTCCCTGACCACGACCACCTCTGAATCCCCTTCCCCTTGAGGGGCGCCTAGACGAGCCTCTGGCTGCTCCTCTAGGTTTTGCACGAAAGGAAGAAGACTGTCCTTCGAACGTTGGGGTGAATGTGGTTGACTGACCTGGCACCGCCTGGGGTACCCACTGAAAGGCAGTCGGGGTTTGTGCCACCATCTGGGGCACTGGAGGCAAAGGCAATTGCAGTTGCTGTTGCTGTCTATAAGGCTTGGCTGGCCGAGATGGTAGCCTAGTCTTCATATTCTTCCTCTTTGGTTGAGGACCCTCATCCGGGGAAGATTTTCTTTTGATAGCCAGGCCCCACTTCTGGAGAAGATTTCTATTCTCCACGGCGGCCTTATCAACAACCTCTTTGACCACATCGGTAGGGAAAAGGTCTTTTCCCCAAATGTTGGAGGAGATTAACTTCCTTGGCTCGTGTCTCACCGAAGCCCCGGTGAACACGAACTCCCTGCAAGCTCTCCTTGCCTTGACGAAGTTATAAAGGTCCTTCGTCACTGTGGCTAAGTGAGACTTAGCCACTACCATGAACATTTCATGGACCTTGGGGTCACTTGCCATCGTCTCGAGAGAAGTCTGATGAGACATTGAGGCAGCCAGTCTTTCTTTTGTCTCGAACTCTCTTCGTAAAAGAGATTCGGACAGCTTGGGGAGGTCCTCGCCGAATTGCCGTCCGGCAATATCAGCCTCCAACTTTCCCACTGAGAATGTTAGATGGACATCCTTCCAGTCTTTGTGGTCCATAGGTAGAGCCAGCGACAAGGGTTTACACTCCTCCAGGGAGGGGCAAGGCTTGCCGGCCTCGACTGCCTTTAGGACAGCCGCAAACCCTTTCTGTAAAAAGGGGAAGGCTCTATCAGGAGAGGACACAAACGAAGGGAGCTTCTTGCTCAATGCAGCTACCTTCGAATTCGAGAAGCCCCTCTCTTTCATCGAGGATGAAAGTAGGGCTTGAGCCTTAGCGTGGTCCATAACAATGACCTCCTTCGGCTCTGTCTCCTCCCTTGAAGCTGGTTCTTTTCTCAGCCGGACATAGCAGTCCGGATATGATGCCTTGCTGGGCCAGAATTCTACCTCCTCAAGGGGAACTGAACCCAGCTTATCCGAAATGACGATCTTTCCAGTCGTCATTGGCATGTGCTCAGCATACCTCCATGGGTTAGCATCTGAGCATATGGGAAGGTCTTTCACATTGAGCCTTTTCCGGGGCCCATGTGATTCTGCCAGGGACTGCATACGCAGTTCCATTGCAGCCGCCTTCTCCTGATTCTCCTTCTGCATTTGTTGGATCATTCCAACAATCGAAGAGAGGGCCTGTCCCAGTTCTACTGGGAGGCCAGCCGATGTTGAGGGGATAGGCTCCGGCATCTGAACCGGAGTAGCCGACACCTCGTCGACCTCATCCTCTACGACATCCGGAGTTTGAACTTGATCCTGACCTTCTGCCAGGAGGTCTTCTTCCAAACGATCGTCCAGGTCAGACATCCTGTCACACAACTGGATGTCTTGCATCGCATCTGCGACTTCCTCGTCCACCTGGACTTGATCTTGAAGGATCTCCTCTTGAGGCTGGGGAATCACTGCCTCAGCTGATGCCTGGGGAAAAAGATACGCCCTCATCTTCTCACTTGGAAGATAAGGGCCAGAGGTGTTCTTCTTGAAGCCCCTTACCCAAGTACGAAGCTTTTCCCTAGCTATATCCCTTGATTCCGCCGTTCTAGGGGAATCAAAAGCCTCAGTAATCAGGTTAGTGCATACAGTACATACCTGAGGGTCCCAATACTGGAGATCATCCTTGGAGACAGCGCATGCTGCGTGTCTCCTACAACACTCATGTCCGCAGAGGTTCTTGCTGCGGACATTGCAGAAAACATTTCCGCACTTCGGAGGGTCCTCCTGTAAAGAGAAGAAATTTCCATGAGTATCAAGTGAACTATGTATCACTGGATATGCATATTATAGCATAACAATTCATAAATGAAAGACACACACTTGTGTTTCCCTCACAACCCATTGTTGCAGCCTTCCGGATAATAAAATCAAAAATGGTTTATCTCTACTAGAGTAACCAATGCAAGGTTTCCAGAGGAAACAGGTGGAGCTCACACCTAGGCAATGATTTTTAAAAATCCTGGATAATAGACGGGGAAGAACTCTGCTTCCTGTCTGAGGGCAACAGCAAAGGGCTGTGTAAGAAAACACAATAGTGTTAGAAGATACAGTGCTGTACCTAAACTTTTACTATAGTTTTCTTCTTACTGTATATGCTATACAGAAGAATACTAGTACAGTATAGGAGGATGTGTGCCGGCCTGCCTTTGCCGGCCGGCACACACCACAATTAGCTTTAAAGTATACTACTTAACAGCTATAGGGCGGCAGCCCTCTGGTTCAAATGCCTGTGCCGGCGGCAGCAGCTGCCGGCCAGCAACAGCCAGTGTTGGCCGGCAATGATTGCCGGCCATCAACTACACAAGGTAGTACCCAGCTGCCGGCCACACTCTTGGTGACCGGCAGACAAGGACTGACATAAGCCAGCTGGCAAAGGTACAAGACCGATGCCAGCCGGCAGCAAAAGAACCAGAAGACTACCCCTGCCCGGCTGCCGGCCTCACAGGCCGGCAGCCGGCCTCATAGGCCGGCTGCCGGGACAGGTACAGCACTAGAAGAAAATAGAATGGATGCCGGGATAAGAGTGTACACAACCCCCCAAGCCCGGCAACCGAAAGAGTGCATATAAGGAAGGGGAGAAACTTAATTCAGGCTTCCTTGACCAATGCCGTCCGGCTCTGCCGGCAGGCATGGATGAGGGACCAAGAGAGGTCCGGGCAGCACTCGAAAACATAAGACCCTTGCCGTCCAGCGTCTCTGCCGGCCGGCAATGGGCTTAGTCAATCCATATCCCAACCTATACTAGGTCCAGAAGTAGAATGACATATGGTACAGTAATACCCCTGCCGGCCAGCTCTGCCGGCCGGCAAGGTACAGTACAGTAATGGCTAGGCCATTACGGAGATAGAGGGGGAAGGGACAAGAGGGTCCTGCCAACCTTGCTTTAGTGACAGATCACCCGCAGCCAAGAACTCTGTCTTAGCCTAAGGGAGATCTAAGGGAAAGGGCCAGCGCAGTAGTATAATACCTGCCAGCTTCCAGAGCACCAAAGCAAGGAAGGCGTTGCAACTCCCAAGGGAAGATTTATCCTCCCCGAGAACAGCAACAGGACTTAGTCTGGTCGATCACACAAGAAGGAATCATAACTACAGAAACCTTCGACAGTGACCTAAGGGAGCTCAGCTCCCTTTGTAAGTGTTAGGTCAGCGAGGGAGACTCTGCCCCAAGCCAAACAACACGGACTCAGACTAAAAACTCTGTTGTTCTGTCCCTCTTTGAACCAGACTCAGCAGGAACAGGAAGGTACAGTAACACCCTAGTATAGTTTTATCGAAAATAAATTCGGAAAAAACCACTTAGGGATAAGCCCAAGGCTTAAACAGAGGGAAAGGGATTGCATACCTTCTCCGAAGAAAAGAAAGCAACCGGGGAGTATGATAAAGTATACTAAGGCTCCATAAGCAATTAGCCTAGGCACCAAGAGAATCGATTACCTAATTCACCGAAACTCTCACGTAAACAATCTTGGAAATATTCCACACAGTCTAAATGTATAAAATATAGCCTAAAGCTTCAATAAAATTTTAATTACACTCGGAAAAACCATAATCATGCATTAAGTACTAGGACCAAACGACTAGGCTACATGGCCTAGCGTAGGCCAGAATGGCGAATACTTCGCCAAATAATACTAAGCACGAAAGGAAATCCTATGTAAAGCTAAATAGCTAAATTTTATTAAGCAAAACAACCAGGAATGTCACTCTGACTAACTAATTTATACCTAGCGAGTGACAGTGTCCAGGACACCTCTGGTAGGCTACGGCTCTTGTATCAAAGATTAATCCTATTAATCACTCAAAATTTTACCAAGAGCCTACATTTATACATAACAGACACTATACTCAACTTATCCGAGGTCAACGAAGACGAAGAAGCCATGAAAAGTTGAATAAATCCAAGATTTGCGAGAAAAACAGGAAAAAACACCGAGTTGTTAAGCTACGCAAAAAGGAATACAGATGGCGCCAGGATTGGCGCCAGGCACGCATACGAATCGGGGGATAGGGAAGCCTTGGGAGCGGCTCCCCTTTTTCTTTCCCGAATTCGTATCTCGTCAATCTCCCTCCTACGAGACGAATCTCTATTCAGGTCGTAGATTGCCATGTGACGTGTCTAGAATACGTCCTCTGATATGTCGCGATATCCCTTTCACGAGGGATACTCGCTCCAGGAGTTAGAATTCTGGTACCTTAAGGTAAATTCTCTGGGAATATCGCCGTAGTTGTAATATACCCTAGGAAGCTACACTATAGGAACTTCCATCAGGACGACATGGCTTGA
>NC_090733.1:13629138-13634138 GCF_036898095.1 Palaemon carinicauda | reverse complement strand
ATTATTATTATTATTATTATTATTATTATACTTACAAGATTATTGTGTAGAATTTGACTTTAAGAGGCAAAAACCCCATGAATGGGAGCTAGGAGTATTGGTGGAAAAAAAAAAATCAGACTGATTGCAATAATTACAGAGGCATCACATTTACTTCAGTTTCCCTGAAAATATATAATATGGCTATTATAAAGAGACTAGAGAGAAAGATTAATGAAAAGCTTAGTGACAAGCAACCAAGATTTAGAAAAGCTAGGAGTTGTACTGACTAAATTTTAATTTCAAGACATAATGTACAATAATGAGAAGAATGAGGAAATTTACTTTTGTGGAGAGTTGTGCGTTATTATGGAGTTCCTTTTAAATATGTAAATTTTATTAATTCTGTTCATAAGCATATCACGTGCAAAGTTAATGTTAGTGGATTCCTATGAAATGAGTTTACAGTGAGCAGTGGAGTACTCCAAGGGAATATGTTGTCCCCTATGTTGGTTATCCTACTCATGGACTTTGTAATGCATAGAACTGTTAAGGATGGTGAAAAAGGTTTTGGCCTGGTTTGTTAATAGAAAATTAGGTGACCTAGAACATGGTGATGATTTGCAATACTTGATTATCATAATGCAGGAAATGTCACATGAGGTTAGCCTTAAGATAAATAGAAGAAAGACAGAGATGTTGAGAACTTAAATGTAATGGAAGATGAAACTTTATTGGAGGGATTAATGCGGAAGAATCATTTAAATATTTAGGAACTTGATATCTAATAAAGGGTCCGTAGAATTGAAGTAAAGAAAGATTGAAAAAACAAATCAGATATTGGCTAGATTACGATAGATTTATAAATGAAATCGGCTGAAAATACATATAAAAAATCTGGCTGTATATCAATTTAGTGAGATCACTGTTACTGTACGGACATGAGTCATGGTATGACAATGACATACCATCCAATAGATTTTGTAGACTTGAGACCAAAGCCCTCTGAAGAATGTTGGGAGATAAATGGCACGAAAGAATCAGAAATTTCGGTATGAGCCAAGAGGGATGGTTGGTACCAAAGAAATGGAGTAAGGCTTCCAGTGATTTTTATGAAGATATATGTTCGTAAATAAAAAATGAAAATAAAAATTTATAACAGTGTATAAGACTCGGCTATTCCTGTGTTATTACCTGAAATATTATCATAATCCTGCTTCGCTTCGATGAATAATAAAACAAATATGTTAAAGCGGTCGAAATCGTTTGGAGTTCAGACTTCACATTGTATGGTTTTGTCAGTAATTCTAAAATGAAAAACTTCCAGAGTAACATTCGACCTCTCAAAATCTTTATTAGGAGTCACTGCATGGAAATACATAATGTTTTTTACTTAGCAATCTAATATACCGGTTATTTGAACAAACATTTCAACCATACCCCAAATTTTTATATTTTAGAAGAAAATATAGCATTTGAACATAGATTCATTTTCGTACCTTTGGTGTATATGGTATCTCAGCGTAATTCTGGTTTAACTATGCATCATGACAATAAAAAGTTACTAGTAGGTAACATTCTATTGTAATATATAAAAATAATAGAAATATCCCGTCAGCCAGTGTCATCCACCCTTCTGTCTGATCCACCCACATTCTGCGACATTTCATTATAAGTGATGCTTCAAATAAGCAAAGTGGGCATATAGTATTGTACATTACAAGAAACAAGATATTTTAGAATGAGTCCTGTGTCTTTCCCTTCAGATGTGCAGCATATTTGGCTCACAGGCCGTAATCTTGCTCCCCGTCAGAAGTATCATTCTATTCAAGGCTGTCGGCCTCTGGCTCGACAAACAAAGGCTGATTGTTGCATGTGGAAAGCTTACATTTTAGTTTATTTGCAATGCAGACACAACTTGGTAGCTTGCAGCTCTTGGAACTATCACAGGGCAATAAATCCGGGAGGGCCTGGGTTGCTGGCTGTCCACTTATCCAGTCCACTGTATGAGTTCTTGGTTGCTGATCATCCCATTTACATCCTTTTCAAACTGGACTGGGGGTCATTGGGTGCCTGCAAAGGCTTCTTTTTTTAAATTGGTGTCTGGTAATTAGCCCACTGCACATGCTTGCGAACGCCGTAATTGCATGGAGGCAATTTGTAGCTCTCAATCCTGTCCTTCTTTGCACAGAAAATATGGTATCGAAGGCTATTGAGTTACTATGTACCAGACTTGGAGGTATATAGGAGGCATGTGAAATGTTCCAGCTTATCCCTGAGTTCTTTGTGATTCTTGTCCTAGCTCGACAAACGTTTCTTGGACAGCTTTGCTAAGCCTAGGTAGTTTAGGCACTCCAAGTTTGCCTTTGCTGGAAAATGTGCTGACAGTGTCACAACTTGTATAAGCATGAATCCCTATAGGTCCATGGTAAACATCTTCGCCCACTAAGGCTGCTATTTTGGTAATGTCGATGACTCATTTTCGTTCTTTGGTACCACATTTCTGCAAAATTTTGATGCCATTTCAGTATTAAACGCCAATGCCATGACGAGTACGATGGTGTTTCGGAGCTGATTACAAAGGCTGGATAATCATAATTTGCAGCATGAGCAGTATGAAGAAAGGGTCGACCATTTACTTTCTAGTGTGTACTCCGCAGCTCCATGACCTCCTGGTGTCTTTTCGTGATGAATTTGTAATACTTCTCTTCATTTGTTACAAATAAGACCTTTCCATTCAGATGCTTCGTGTAATCTGGCTTCTTCCATTTGCTCACCAGAAATGAAATAAAGCTAGATTTATTCCTATCATGGGATAAGAAGCTTTTTCATTGCCTTACAATTTGTGATGATGTGATATCCTGAAGCTTTAATCCAAGCTCCTCTCATCTCCTGAGCCTTGCATAGTTTTTGATGGACGCATCTTTGAAAGTGTCGAAAACAATGTCAATCCTATCACTAATTTGGCTATCTCTCAGAGCCATCGAAAAAATAAACTTGTCAATTTTCAAAAAGTTGGCTTAACCCCCTTTCCCCTTGTGGACCATGCTCATTCCATCTATTATTGTTGCAGAATGCTCAGGAAATTGGTGAGCAGGAGATTCATTTTTTTTTTTTTTTTTTTTTTTTTTTAAATAACTAGCAAGAGTAACCTTGTCGGTTTCACGCTGATGTTGTCAGTAGCCATGGTAATGGATCAAGAGTATTGGATAGTATATTAGCCATCTGTAGATTTAGTTCTTGGGCCATCACAACAATGCGACCAAACAATGCTCTTTTAGCTTGAAAATTCATGGATCTGCCTTTCAGTGTGACTTGTTCTCCTTGCATAAATTATTACTTTTCAGTTTTTTTTTTTTTTTTTTTTTTTTTTTTCATTGGATCACGGGAGCGTTTAATTGGTGGGTCTGCCCTGAGTGTAGCATTCAACTCCAATGTCTCTGGCATTTATTAAATCTGAGGAGATGACGTCCCGAGCTATTTTTGCTGTCGATATACAGATAAGTTCTCGGGTTTTTTTTAAAAAGGTTTTCCAAACTATTCACAAGCTGCACAATTATTGAAATAGCATCTTCATCTTTCATCAGACGATTTTTGTGCAGCTCAGTACACGGAACATTTGATTCATGTCTCTTTAAAATCATTTCCCTCTTCTGGGCAAGAAAGGCACTCTTGTATTCTGCCTTAATATAAAAGCGTTTTACTGCTCTTGGTTTCAGATTAAACCTTGCTGTGCCTCCTGGGGCCTGTGTATCCTTGTTCAAGGTGACTTCAGTTGCTTGACCAGCAAGAATGCGTCCAAACGTGATGTGACTGGATAACTAGTTGTATAGAGAATAAACCATCTATGAATGGCCTATACACTGTTGCATAGTTGGTTCCCAGATTGGTCATCTCATCATAATACGCTGGTAGATAACATGCATAGGCCAGATGCTGGTCTTGAGTAGTCCGTGTAGCAGAAAAAAAAAGGATAATGGGCTTCAGCTGCAACTATGTCCCTACTCAATATAACTAAGATCTTTATATCAAACTTGCGTGTTGATGTTCCCATGCAAAACAATGCATGTTTGGCGATATCTGCATCGTTTTGATGAGGATCGTTTTATCGGTTGCTTAGCTTTGGAACACTCAGCAACAACTTCCTCTGATTGGCTTGAATCTGTTGTACGTTTAAGGACATCCAGATGTCTTTTCATCGTAAAAATGCTTCTTCATTTCCTATGGTAGAAGTTGAGTGGATCCTCTTTGTTGGTCAATGATTTAGCAATGTTAACTTCTGTATATGGGAATGGTCTCCTACTTGAGCAGCATTCAGTATGGTTTTCCATGATTCAGAATTTGTGGACTGGTGTGTTGCTCAATTGGGTCAACAATAGTCTGTGGTTCCTTGTGTATTATACCCTGTCTCCCAGCTGGCTCTTTGGGGTCATCTCCTATTTGTTCTTCCATTGCGTTAACACATTTAATAGACTACTAGCAAGTAGACGACATTACATGTTAAGACAAAAGAAACAATAATTCCGTTGGGTAATACGGATGCCAATAATATTTGAAGGTACCCACTACTTTTAGGCATTTTTTTTATATATTTGGATGTTTCATTTTTTTTTTTTTAATATTACACTATACTTGTCTTTTCATTTTGTCATAATGTATAGCCAAACCAAAGTTGCATTGAGCTACCAAATGTGGACGAATAATCATAAAACGTTCAAATACTATAATTTGTTCATAAATAATAAAATTAGGTGGTATGATTAAACTGTGTTGAAACAACCACAATATCCCATTACCTAGTAAATAAATTATGTACTGCAATGTTGTGATCCTTATGAAAATTTTTAGGAGTCAAATGTTACTCTGGAAGTTTTCCATTTTCGAAACATTGACAACAACACACTGTGAATTTTGAACTCCAAGTATTTTTGACTATTTTTTTTATTTTACTGATTTTAGCACATTTTTTTGTCATTATTTTAAAATGTTATTGATGACCCACTCAAATGTTCCATATCCTT
>NC_090733.1:13619138-13621638 GCF_036898095.1 Palaemon carinicauda | reverse complement strand
TATATATTTATTATATATATATATATATATATATATATATATATATATATATATATATATATATATATATATATATATATATATATATATATATATATTAGCGCATATGGGGCGCTGCATGCACCTGCATGATTTTCTTGATTTATGGTTCCCCCATTTGGGTCATATTGCTGCTCAAGTTTGATAGCCAACACTGAGTTATCAGCGATCAAAAGCCGGAGAATAATAATATTGATGATAAATATGAGTAATAACAATAGAACTCTAATAATGATAATAACAATATAGAGTAGATGCTTATATTTTGAGAACATCCATTCCAAACATTTTCTCCCAATATTCCTGGGACCTGATCTAACCTCATGATGAAAAAACCCCGTCACACATCACATTATCAATGAAAACCATTGGCATTCCATGACCTTTCCTGGAATGAGAACGGGATCGTCATTCAACGGAGATAAACGGAGCGGGGAATCTTCAGAGGTGATTAGTGCCACAGGTGATGTAGGATGAGGTTGGTCCTAATGGGCATTTGCTTTTTTGCTATTCATTACCATTGCATTCTTTTAATTGTCCTGTTAATGATGATGAAGACGTGAGCGGTCGGTCGCTCTTACGGGGACAATAGGGTGGCAGAGCGGAAAATTAAATAATGATTGTGATAATGTTGGTGGTGCTTCAGATTGTGAAGGAATGAGGTTAATTGCAGTATGCAAATATTTCTTGTTGATATATGTGACCGAGAGCTTATCAGATATTTTTTCCTGCGATAAATCGTAATATATTAGATCCTGTAAAAAAGGGTAAAATTGGTGATATGATGAACTGTTAGAGTTATATCTGCATAACTTTTTAGATAAATACTTGAAGAAAATAAAGTTTAAAAAAAAAATATGTTATTAGTGTTTAAGCAAACAACACATTCAGAAGAGAGATCTGTAAAAATATTGTGGTTTAAAGTTTAAAGGAAACGAGAATCAAATAATACTAAAAAAAAACTTCGATGATAAAATCGAGTGTTTTACTACAGTTGGCAGTTTTAAAAGTATTTTTATATTGGACTAAAGGTTTTCGTCATAAACAATAGAAATTTCATTATGAAATAACCAATGGGATTATGGCAGCATTTTACTTTATTTATTTATGATCTATTTATAATATTTTTTCCTTGAACACGTGATAGGAAAGAGAAGGGTTCTATTCACGATCAGTATTTATAGTATCATATGAATTTATTTGTTGTAAATAGAAGATATAATTTTATGAGGCTATATAATTGTAGTTTTCTTAAAAAAAAAAAAAAAAAAAAAAAAAAAAAAAAATCCGAAAGAGGGAAATTTTTTCAGCTCTTTATTTCTCTCTCGTTTTCAGATGAATGATGTTAAAGAGTAAATTTTTGTATAGATATGGCAGGGATATTGAATAGAAATTACTTAGTAAAAACTTGTGAAGATAATATGATTTGACAGTCAATGATGATAAGTCATGTACAGTCCTATCCACAATTCCATCACTCAATTCAATGTTGATCATGAAACCGAGTATTATGAACTGTAATTGGTCATCTCGAAGTAAACCCAGTTTTAAAAATTCATAAAGGAAGTTGAAAAGACACGAACTGATTTATTTTGGGGGTTATACGACGTCATGACTGTAGGGTGATTGACACTGCTATTCTAAAGAGAATTAATAGTAAACTTGATGTATATCATGAACGGCGAAAAAAAAAAATACTCTTTACATGTACATTACACTACTGGGAAGGATGGAGAGCAAAGATATAAGAAGAATGCAAGGTATATGTAACGTAAAAGATAAGGTTAGGGTAGCTCGTCTAAGATACCACGGCCATGTGATAAGAAGTGAATAGGTGGAACCAGTCAAGAGAGCTAAGAACATACCGGTGACGGGGAGGATGGGTGAGAGATGGGGGACTGGTGGAAGAAGATGCAAGGAATAAAAACAGATGGAGAGCGAAGACTCAAGCAGCCAACCCTGCTATACAGTCGGACTAATATGGTCAAAAGTAGAGGAAAAAGAATTTGCTTCAGCATTATATTACCACGATCTTATATGTAGAAAAACATGATCATTTTACTTAAATTAATGTTTTAATCTTTCAGTATTTTGTCTCATTCCAACTTAAGTAACTAATATATGTAATTTCCGATTTCTCTACTACTATTTGCAATGACCTTATCAACCCCCAGTCCAAATATGTAGCTCTAGTAATTGGAGACGAGTTATCCGTGAAAATTCTGTTGGGAAATTTTTATTTTCGAAGGTTCCTTTTCAAAATAAATTTTCCAAATCCCTGTTCAGATCACAGTCATTAAACAGGATTCACAGGCAAATAAGATTTATATTTTCTTTCAGTTTAAATCGAGATTTTCTTTTTTGAGTGTCTGTCTTGGATGTTTTCTTTAGTTTAAAACTGTTTTTTTGTGAAATAATTGACATTGTAATAAAACTGCATATATGAATATCATAAGATAAA
>NC_090733.1:13609138-13614138 GCF_036898095.1 Palaemon carinicauda | reverse complement strand
GACGTGAGGAGGTGGGCGTAGGCATCCGTGGGTGCGCTGATGTGGAGAGCGAGGTTAGAGGGGGCGGGTTGAAGAGGTGTCGACAAGTACGAGTCTGCGTTGACCAATCGTCGGTGGGCGACATCGACCAGAAGGTGGAAATGAGAGAGGAAATCCGCACCGAGGATTGGCAAGGTGACGTCAGCAACGAGAAACTTCCAATTGAATTTACCATTTCCGAACGATAATGTGAGGTTCTCGTAACCGTAGGTGGGTATCGCAGATCCGTTGGCAGCTACCAAGCGGACGTCGGCCGATGCAGACAGACTACGTCGTGCCTTGAAGAGTTTTCTTGGCAAAAGAGAACGACAAGCACCCGTGTCTACCAAAAATTGCACGCCCGTTCCTGCATCCTGTAAAAAGAAAAGATTAGAAACATGGGAGGCCACTGCCACGAACGATGGCCTACTTTTTTTGGCCACTGACAATCCTTGGCACATTTCTTCGCAGTTGGCCCGAATCTGAAGTGGTAGTAGCAAAACTGCGGCAGATGGGAGGTAGTAAGTAGCTGTAGAAGTCGTTTGTTGGGGCGCGAGCGATTGGTGGGTGGTGGGCGGCTTTGTCTCTGCTTCGGCACGTCACGAGGTAGGCATTGATGTCAGCTTCGATTGACGTTGAATAGGCATCCTCTTCGTCAGGGGTGGAGGCGTTGATGGAGGTCTTGAAATGGCTGTCCATAAGGGCGTCGGCTTTGGTCATCAACTCCTTTATGGGTAAACTATCGACATCGGGTATGGCAGCGCGTATAGGTCCGGGTAAACGGCGTATCCAAAGGGCACGAAGTAGGTTCACCTCACGAGGAGAGCCGTCTGCGGCAGGTTGAAGGAGAGCGATTCTGGTCATTTCCCTGAAGGCAAGCGAAGCCCTTTGCCCCCAACGGTTGTTGCGAGAGCTGAAAAAAATTTGCTACTCGGGCGGCTGGCGGCGTCGAGTACTGCAGCAGAAGGTATGTTTTGAGGGTGTCATACGCTATTGGCGTGTCTCCTTGTTCACAAAGCCAGTCGGATATTTCCTGGAAGGTGTCCTCGGGTATCGCCGCGAGAACATAATATGCTTTGTTTGTTGAGCGAGTCACGCCGTTGATGCAAAACTGGAATTCTGCGCGCTGAAACCAAACAAATGCCTCTCCACTGGCGAACGGGGAAAGTTTCAATGGGGCGGCCGCAGCGCCAACTGCTGTAGTAGAGTCCGTCATAGTACCAACGATGGAGGGGCGAGGGAGGTGGGGGTGGAAGGCAGTGGGAGCGAGTCGACTTCTGGGGTCACCAATGTGACGGTGCCGAGAGAGAAGTTATGACTCAAAGGCAGGATGCAATCAACTGACTTGTTCATTAAAGAACACTCTCCTTTATATACAAAATCTCAAAGCAACAAGAATTTTCATGTTCAAATATTGACAATGTTACAGAGGAGAAAAGCAGACACGAATTTTCATGTTCGTTTTAGTTCGAGGGAAGAGCGAAGATACAAGCATGATATATACAAAAGGAATTATGTACAATTGTGTGACACACGGTTGGTACAAGATATTTACTCCATCGGGATAATTGGCAATTAGGGTGCAATTTGTCTTCTGATGTAAAGATCTCGCGAAAAAAAATCAGATTCCTTTTCATCTATAATCACAAAAAACGAAATCAATAAAGTAGAAAATTAAACTAATTACGAAAGAAAAATAAAATCTTCAGTTCTGTACAATTTTGAAAACTGAAATGTTTATGTAAAATGGTTTCATTTGAAGTATTTTTTTTAATTATGACTTATAAAAAAGCTTTGTTTTTGTTTTTTCTCTTGCTTTTCGTAAGAAAATGCAATACATTATGCTATTTCAATGTCAACGTGTAGTGCTGAAAACATACTTTTGAACAAGGCATTCTAACTCACGGACACTATGAAAGCCTAGCGACAGAAACTGCGTAAATGACAGTATTAACGTCAAACGAAGTGAACATATTGAATCATCAACTTCTTATCTTTGCTTCATGCTTCTTTTTAGCCTCTTTCGTTCCAATTTTGGCTATTTATTACGTTTTGATAACACTGCTAACTTCCATCTTTTCAAGGAGGAACTTGTGAGAAAATTTAGTTTTATTGGTTTTTATACAAGGTCTTTCTGAAAAATCTTTTTATATTTTGAATAAGGATTCAGATGACACACTTTGAGTGCCGTTTTCTGAGAAAAATCTAAATTTACCTCATCCCTCATATCGAAAACTAGTTTCTTTATTTTCGTGTCATTAGTCTGTAGAAAATTAATTAATCTTATAACTTTTATTTCTGATATTTCGCGCATAATATGATGAAACCATGTCTTTACAGATTTGTACACCTCAATATCAGAAATTAAAATTGTAGATGTGTTGCATATACCATCTTGTATTGAGTTATGATTCTATCGAAAAACATAAAAAAAAAGAAAAAAATTCTTTTGGAATATATGTTCCTAGCATATTTATTTGATTTATTACCATATTCTATTTACGACGTTCTATATTTAGGATTCCTAAGATGTTAGTCATTGATTTTAAGCAAAGGGAAATGAACGTCCTTAACTAGGTCGTCGATGAAGGATGGGAAAATATTTGAGAAGTTTCATCGCAGCCTTTATTCAAAGGAATTTGCAGTGCTGCCTATTTCCAGCGAAAGGTTTAACTTGACGATGAGCTACGTTAATAAATGGTTTTAACTTTTTTTTTTCTTCTTACCTTTGACATGGAAGGCTTTGCCAAAACCCTTTCCAATGAAGGTTTTCATATTACACGATGAGTGTAAAAAGGTCTATGGGAAATAGCGATCCTATATGGAAAGGCTCACACCTATGGAAAGAAATATAGCGGAGAAGTAGAAGGAGCTATGAAAAGAGAGGAAAAAATATGAATATATAAATATACTGAAATTACCTTTTTCCTGAAAACCAAACTTTCTCAAACAATATCTTACCCTCAAGGTTAAACAATGAGAGTAACTGTGATAGCTTGTGTTCAATATTAATCTGTTTCTGGTTTCTTAAAGAAACTGAAATTTATAAACGCCCGATCCAAAAGATTTCAGGTCGAGTGTGATTATCCATCAACTTTTGCTTGGCTGATGTAATCATAATAACACACCATCCATAAACACAACCTCATTTTGACCTATCTTCAAAACAGCTTAGCAATTAATTTATCACTTCTCTGTTATTTTTGAAAGAATATTGGAAAAAAAGTTAAGAAGTTATAGCTTATATGAAAATTCATGATTTGAAATTCATCCACATGATTTAATAGAATGTAATACTTTAACTTGATTCAAAATAACAAAAATAGAAAATCAAATATACTTTCTGGAGTTTAAGAACTTCCAAAACTAAAATATTGTGCATGGAAAGGCTTAGATTTTTAATTAATTTTTACATTTCTTTCGCTTTGGTATCGGGAAAAAGCTGAGTTAGGAAACCAAAATTGTAGTATTGCACAAAACGTTGAAGGATCTTGGATATCAAACATTTTCTTTAGTTTAAAACTATTTTAGTCTGAAAATATGGATTTTATAATAAAACTGTATCTGTATTATAATTTGATATAAAGGATTTCATTAGAAGAAAGTAAATCAGTTCTTCCAAATGAGAATTTGATTTAACCTCTGTAAGAATGATCAGTATTGTCTGAATACTAATATACATAGGTGGCAAAAATGTTGTCTAAATATTTAGATAGATATACTGTACACTCTTACGCTGAAGCACACACGTAGATTGAACTATCCCCACGCCACCCTTGTTTCATAACTATAACCCGCTGGCTCGGCAGTTTGTGGGAGTGTGTTTGTAATCCCCTCAATGGGGTATGACTACTTCCTCTTCCTTCTGGGTGTGATAAGGATACACACACATACACACATACACACACACACACACACACACACATATATATATATATATATATATATATATATATATATATATATATATATATATATATATATAGAGGCCTATATATATGCTAAATTTTGTACATTAAAACATGATTTCATATTTCAAATAAGCCATATATATTGATATATTTGAGTCTGGATTTTCTTAACGACCTCGGTATCAGGGCCCCAGGCGAAATCACTTAAAGACTCTAGTATCTGACCGGACGAGTTTCGAACCCTGGTCCAAGATACTTGTATGCCTTTGACCATACCACTCAGCCACGAAGAAATATAAAAGTCAATGACAATTCTTTTGTACACATACTTGTCGAATTCAGGTTTTTTGTACTTATAATTGATATCAACTCATCTTCACCATCGTAGCTAATTGTTAGGTTTGGGACTTGGCATTCGATTAATGATATATTTTGCCAATTTAAACGTGTTTTTTATATTTCAAAGAAGTCATATATATATATATATATATATATATATATATATATATATATATATATATATATATATATATATATATATATATATATATATATATATATATATATATATAAATGTGTGTGTATATGCATACACACACACACACACACACACACACATATATATATATATATATATATATATATATATATATATGCATATATATATACATATAAATATATATATATATATATATATATATATATATATATATATATATATATGTGTGTGTGTGTGTGTGTATGTATATATATATATATATATATATATATATATATATATATATATATATATATATATATAAACATATATATATATATACATATACATACATATATATATATATATATGTATATATATATATATATATATATATATATATATATATATATATATATATATATATATATATATACATGTGTGTGTGTGTGTAAATAGACGAGAACTTGCTCTTTATTACGTAGGGGAGATGGTGCAAACATTGATTTGCGGACATTCCTGGCCTTAGAGGAAAAGCCTAAGTAGGTTCGTTGGTTTTGATTATATATATATATATATATATATATATATAT
>NC_090733.1:13574138-13599138 GCF_036898095.1 Palaemon carinicauda | reverse complement strand
TTTTGTTACACCTCAATTTCCCGTAAGGATTTCTGTAGAGAATTTATTTGTGATTGTTTTTTCTTTAATTTTTGTAATTTTGTAAAAAACTGTTGAAGCCTTTAGGGTTTAACCAAAGTCTATTTTTAAACCGGAAAATATTCACTAAAAAAAGGGGGTGGGACGGGAAATTAGTTGTAACTTGTGGGAAAAACTCTTAAACAGTTGTATTATAGATGGTATGCCTAATTGTTTTGAATTTGATAAAAAGAAAAAAAAAAGTGTTTTCAAAACGGTCCCCAGACACATTTGGAGTGAAAGGACATAGACCAAGTTACTGTTATTCTTCTTCCACCAGTAAAAGAGCAATTTATCCTAAGTCTCAAATCTGGCTTATGAATTGAACAGTGTAATCTTAATTTCTATCCTAGTCAGGCAAGAGGGAGGGGCAGACGTGTTACTTATCTCACATTATAAGTCTTAGGAAAAAGTTATTACTAATATCGCAACCCAGTGAAGCGTCATTTGGGTGTATTGGGCGCCAGTGGTGACAAGGGCATGTGAACTTGGTTGCACACATTTACCCTCACCCTACTTCCAAAGGCAAGTTTTTAAGTTTTAAGGCCCATGTCTCTATGGGGATCAGGTGCTTCCTCCAGGATATAGGTTGTAGCCTGTTGCTACATGACATCTGCGCTCACACATTCTATTCTCTTGAATCTTCATTCTCTCATCTCTTCTATGCATGTGATCTTATGCTTTGAATGCGATTCTTCACGCACATGGAAGGCATACATCAAGACATCTGACTCTCATCTGGCTTCAATCAGCAATGCTTTTGAAAAGGAGAGCATATCCCACACTCACAGTTTTACATCTACATTCTTTCCTCTGCCTTTCCTCTTAAGCGGGTCACTCAGTCCTTGACATTCTTCAGAACTTAGAAAACTTTTGTTATCTTTGACATAACTTATATTTAGCATAAGAATGATAGCTACAACATCAGAAAATGTCTAAACTCAATAATCATAGCATGCATATTAAATATAAATAAGTAATCAGAAGATCAACTTTAAAAGTCTTAAAGCATCCTAGAAAAAAAGAATCAAACTCACGACAATAAAAAAGACATCATTAAAAAAAAAAAAAAAAAAAAACTTACTCAAATAAGAAATCACTGAGTTAATCTATCAACATCGTCAGTAAACAGGCACAAACTCTAAAAATGCCCTAATTTCTCCCAGTGTTTCAATAAATCTCTTAGATTACAATTAAAATCACATTTCTTGGCGTAACCTGACACACGAATATACCTTTCCCAATGTAATCTGACATAAAAACATCTGTTTTCTCCTATTACTAAGAGAAAACTAAGCATTATTACTCTCTAACTGAAAATTTATTTTAACACGATTCCCTCATAACTCAAAAATACGTTTATCAGTTATGAGAATACTTCTGCTGTAGAGCTTACTACATGAAATATCTAAATTCCATTGCTAAATGTATTTTGAAATCTCTCTCATTTCTTCAATTATTATCCATTTCCTTATGCGTTGTAAAATAACGAATCATATTTTTGGCTTAATCAACCTTTGTGTTTTTTGCAACCATCTCGGGAGTTGGAGAGTTATGCGGACGTAATTGTCTGTTGTTGTTTGTAAATGGTTCCACATTGTTCGTTCAGAATGTTGTCAGCTGGGTGGTTGCCGAACCATGATTTTTTCGGGAAAATTCAGATATCAGTATTGTGTCTTACATATTTATTATTACAATCAATCCAAACATTTACTTTATTCATAATGTATATTAATTACACAAACTGAACTGAAAAAACTCTACAGCAACTTGTTCTTCATTGTTCGATCTCATGAGTTAAAAAAAATAGAATTAAGTTAATCATAACTTTTATTTCTCTTACCTTTTCTATCGATAGGCAAGATAGCACCAAGCAACAATTACGTCTTTACTTCTTACGATTTCTTTAAAATACACAATTCCCAAGTGGTTGAAAAACAAGATCTAATTCTGACGTTTGAGTCGAAGAAACTATGTTAGAGTTTAAATGATAAAATTTCTTTTCAGTACAAAAAAATCACACACCATGAGCTCAACAATCAGTGACTGTGACGTCATAATGCTTTACTCAGGGATTTGAGACATAATCACGTTTGCTTCATTCAATTCACTCGGCTCAAATCAGCTATCCCACGTATCTTTTGACGCTACTTTACTAATTAATATGTTACCAATGTTCGGTTTTATTAACCAGACCGAACCATTAACGAAACCAATTACTTGTGAAATACTGTAATTTGGGGGGAATTCAAATACAAGGTTTTTAAATCACGCACGTGACTAATAACTAATGAACTGTTGGCAACTGAAACTACTTCGATCATTACTTTAACAAACTCATCTTCATTAAACAGAATAATCTAAAACAAAAGCTTTCAAACACTGATTTAAGACTTTCTTTCAAAACACTTCAGAACTAATTGAGTATGGCTTGTACCGTAATAACAATTAATACGTTGGTAATTTTCCTAAAATTCACATACCTAAGTTACACTATTTTCTTCGCAATCTTACATACGAATTTTGAACATTAATTCCTACCACTGAATTACAGGCAATATCTAACAACATCCTACATGCCATTTATGACTAAAACATTTCTCCTCTAAAATTAAACAGCTCTTGTCATGGTTACTCTCTTTTTAACACACTAAATTTTCCAACATGCCATCACACTTTTAAAAAGATAATGCGTAGCATTTTTGGCAACGAAGATCATAAACCGCAGTGTAAGGACAGTGAGACAAGCGTCACCAAGATCAACTGATACTTTATTCAAATGTGCATGGGAGTATATTACAAGGTGCGGACGGAAAGGTAGGATGGCACTGTCGCCAAATCAGATTGAATTGCCCGCCAAAATATATGTGTTTTCTTACACTTACAAATATACGAATTATGAGTTAACAGAAACACATAATTAAATAATACATATGTCAAAATGTAGCTCCGATAGAGCGGAATACATATACATGGGAAACCACGGTGTGGCGAAAGGAGAATTCAAATAAATAAACAGTTTGTTGATTTTCTGGACGACGAAGGGAGCGGTGTCCTTACAAGTACTCCCCCCCCCACCCCCCAAGACATCGGGCGGCGTAGAGGGCTGATGATCAATCTTCGTATCTTTTCGGGCGTCGGAGGGTTCCTCTTGTTTTTGAACGGAGGGGCGCGCCGGCGGTCGGCGTAAGGAACTCTTCCTCCTGTCGTCATTTGATGATTTTTCTTTCGTTGGGCACCTTGTTTTGAGGTGGAACTCTGGATCTGCCAGGTCCGGCGGAGGCGGTGTCGCTTCCTTCGAGAAACGCTGGTTTCACGCGGTCTATTGAGACCCAGTCCTCTTGGCCATGGACGTTGAGAAGGAAGGCTTTCGTTGACTTCTTAATTACCCGGTAGGGGCCTTGATAAGGTCTAGTTAGTGGTTGTCGATGAGCGTTGACACGGACGAAAACGTACCCGCAGTCATCCACGTTTTTTGGCTTGAAGTGCTTGATTCTGTCCTGGTAAGTTTTGAGACATGGCCTGAACTTCCTGGTGATGTCCCTTAGATGATCCAGCTGCGTGTCGTCGGTTGACGAGGGAAAGAATTCGCCAGGAACTGCGAGCGCCTCCCTGTAAACCTTTTCGGCGGGCGAAGGTTCGCCGTCTGCGCGAGGGGCGGTGCGAAGACCGAGGAGTACCCAATGAAGTCGTGATTTCCAGTCCCCGTCGGTACAGCTCCCCATCAGGGACGCCTTGAGGGCGCGGTGAGTTCTTTCGACCATGCCGTTTGCCGCGGGGTTGTATGCCGTGGTGCTGTGGAGCATCGTCCCCATCAGGTTCGCCAAAGCGAGCCATATTTCTGAGAGGAAAGCGGGGCCTCTGTCTGTCGTGATGTCGTCAGGAACGCCAAACCTGCTCACCCAGCTTGACAGGAGGGCTTCGGCGCATGCTCGAGTCAAAGCTTCGGTCATCGGCGATGCCTCCAACCAC
Organism: Palaemon carinicauda; assembly: GCF_036898095.1. Taxonomy (NCBI): domain Eukaryota; kingdom Metazoa; phylum Arthropoda; class Malacostraca; order Decapoda; family Palaemonidae; genus Palaemon; species Palaemon carinicauda. The sequence continues at coordinate 13,595,109 of NC_090733.1, read as the reverse complement.
CTCGTGGAGCCATCGATGATCGTAAGCAGGTAGCGAGCAGATCCAGAAGGGGGCAATGGTCCCACGACGTCGATGTGTATGTGACCGAAACGTCTTTTTGGCTGGGGAAAATCGCCTACCCCCGATTCGGTGTGACGGCTGACTTTGCTTGACTGGCAGTTAATGCATGACTTCACCCATTCCCGGGCGTCCTTTTTTATCCCTGGCCAGACGAACTTTTCAGACAGAAGGCGAGCGGTGGTGCGTCCTGAGGGGTGTGAAAGTCCATGGATGATATTGAATATTTTCCTTCGGCAGGAGGCTGCTATCCAGGGACGTGGGCGGCCGGTGCTGGTGTCGCAAAGAATATTTACTCCTGCTGGTCCGAGGGGAATCGCACTTATCTTGAGCACGGATGGCCCCGTCAGGTGATCCTGTGCTTCTCGGTCGGTGCGTTGTTCGGTTGCGAGAGTGGCGTAGTCGATTCCCAGGTGGATTGCGTCAATTTCAATTCTTGAAAGGGCGTCCGCGACTGGGTTTTTCTTTCCTGGGACGTAACGTATGGTGCACCCGAATTCAGCAATTGTTGCGAGATGACATTGTTGTCGGGAGGACCATGCGTCTGTCGACTTCGTGAAAGCGTGTAAGAGGGGTTGATGGTCCGTCGCGATTGTGAAGGGAGTGCCCTCCAAAATGTACCTGAAGTGGCGGACGGCGAGGTAGACGGCGAGGAGTTCCCTATCGAAGGTGCTGTATCTTGTTTCGGCGGGTTTCAATTTCTTGCTGAAGAAGGCCAGCGGTCGAGGAAAACAATCGATGAGTTGCACCAGCACAGCCCCACAGGCGACGTTGCTGGCGTTGGTCGTTAGTCGCAGGGGCGCGTTGTCGTCGAAATGAGCCAGGGTAGTGGCGTTCGCGAGGGCATCCTTCGTCCGGGCGAATGCCTGTTGCTGGGGCAAACCCCACTTGAGTTTTTTCGCTTTTCCTTTCAAGACGTTGTCGAGGGGTGACAGAGTTTGTGCGATGTTTGGGGATGAAGCGCCTGTAGTAATTGACCATTCCCAGGAACTCCTGAAGTTGGCGGATGGTCATAGGTATCGGGAACTTTCTGATGGCGTCGACCTTGGTTGTCATGGGTTTTACCCCAAACGAGGATACGTGGTGACCAAGGAAATCCAATCCTTCCGCACCGAACGTGCACTTGTCGAAACGTACGACCAAGCCGTTCTCCTGTAGGCGTTTGAGGACGGTGCGGACGTGCCTCCGGTGTTCCTCCTTAGTTTTCGAGAATATCAGGATGTCGTCGATGTAGCAGACGCAGAAAGGTAGGTCACCCAGAATGCTATCCATTAGTCGTTGGAAGGCCGCCCCGGCGTTGCGTAGACCGAAGGTTGAGTATGCGAAGGTGTAGGATCCAAACGGCGTTACAATGGCAGTTTTCGGGATGTCTTCCGGAAATACGGGGACCTGGAAGTAAGACTTGAGGAGGTCCATCTTGGTAAAATACTTCGCACCGTGCAACGTGTTCGTTAGGTCCTGCATGTTGGGCAGCGGGTAGTGATCGGGCGTTGTGATGAGGTTGAGGCGCCTGTAGTCGCCGCAAGGTCTCCAGGACCCGTCCGGCTTTTTTACCATGTGTAGGGGCGATGCTAGGGGCTTGATGCTTTCTTACAGATACCCATGCGTTCCATGTCCTCAAAGGCGCGTTTGGCATCCTTCAGTTTCTGGGGCGGGAGGCGGCGGAATTTGGAGTGAGTAGGAGGTCCTGTCGTTGTGATGTGGTGGTAGATCCCGTGCTTGGACGGGGAACCTGATAAGTGTCGGAGCTCGGGCTTGAAAACCTCGGGAAATTCTTGTAGGAGGTCGGCGTAGGGGTGCGTCGTTACAGCGGATACGGACATTGTTGCAGGGCCGTGTTCTAGGGCGCGGGACTGGCAGTATTTTGTTCTTCTTTGCAATTATTATGCAAGTACAGTGATGAAAGCACGCACAATATAGCTATCATTTACGTGTTATTTTCTTTTTTTTAAACGAACTCAGGACACATTTCGTTAGTAAATTTGCATGTTGTATAATACAAGGTCTATAGCTAAACCTTAGTATAATACTAATGTGCACAAGTCAAGCGTTCCTTAATTTCTTCGGGATGACCACAAAGATGACGATAGTTACAATGACAATTTCTCGTCCCCGGGCCGCAAATCAAATGCCCTTTGTTTCTATTAAATTATCTTTTATGTTGTAGTAAGCCACTGATCTCTGGTGTGTTGGAATGTATACACATCCAGGTTAACCCAGTGGTCCCGATCACAGTATCACTTGTCCAAAAAGTCGTCAGCTTGGCTGCTGAACGGATATTGGACAACCTCGATATCATTGATTAGGACTACGCAAGGTCTTGGGAGTACGCAGTGAACGCCAAGTACCCTCAAGAGGATTTGGAAAACGAAAAAGTTTACCTTAATAGACTAAAATTTGTTAAATTTAATAAGGCTGATATGTATCTAAAGACAAAAACACATGGTGCCATATTTTCGAGTTCGTAGTATACCTTCTTCTTGTTCCCAGCTGGTTCCCATTTTAATATGGGGTCGCCGTTGCGGATGAAACGTCTCCATCTTTTTCTATTTTGCACTTCTTCCTCATTAATTCCCTTGTCCGTAAGTCTCCTCTCACACAGTCCCTCCATCTCTTTCTTGGTCTCCCTCTTCTTCCTTGAACCTCCATCTCCATAGTTTATCTCCCAATGTGGTCCCAATTTCTCATCATCAGGTGTCCATACCATGTCACCCTCTCTTCCTGCACTTTCTTGGATATTTCCACCACCTTTGTCTACCCCCTTATGTCGTCATTTCTTATCCGATCCTCTCTTGTCACCCCAGACATCCACCTAAGCATTCTCATTTCTGCCACATCCATCTTCTTCTCTGTCTTCCTCATGCTTGCTGTTTCCATTCCATACAACATTGCTGTTCTTACCACCGTCTTATGAAATTTTCCTTTTAATCTCAGTGGTATTCTTTTGTCACAAAGAACTCCTGAGGCTGCTTTCCAGTTGTTCCAGCCTGCCTTTACCCGATGTTTAACTTCATCTTCCATACCTCCTCCAGTGTTAACAAAGGATCCCAAATACTTGAACTTATCAACTCTCTTTATCTGTTCTCCCCAAAGCTGAATACTTTCTCTATCATCCCCCTCACTGGTGGTACACATATATTCTGTCTTAGATCTACTTATTCTCATTCCTCTGTCCACCAGTACTTGCCTCCATCTCTCCAATTTGATTTCCAGATCTTCCCTGTTCTCTGCACACAGAACAATACCATCTGCATACAATATGTTCCATGGTACTGCCTCCCTTACTTCTTCTATTGAAACCCCCATCACTATGTTAAAAATAGATGGGCTCAGAGCCGACCCTTGGTGTAATCCTACTCTCACCTAAAAACCCTCTGTCTCTCAGCACTGCTTCTCACTCTAGTAAATACATTATGGTACATCTCTTGCATCAGTCGAATGTACTTCTCTGGCACCCTCCTCTCCCTCAGACTCCTCAATACCTCGTGACCTGGGACTCTGTCTTAAGCCTTTTCAAGGTCAATGAATACCACATGCAGATCTCTTTGCTTTTCCCGGAATTTTTCTATTAGTTGCCTCAGACAAAATACACCATATGTTGTTCCCCTTCCCTTCATGAATCCCATCTGCTCTTTACCTATTTCTACTTCTCCTAGTCTGGCATCTATCATCAAAGTGTGGGACATCCATTAAATACCTCTGTAATCACCAAACTCTTGGACATCACTTTTCCCTTTGAAGACTGTGATCAATATACTCCCACGCCACTCATTTGGTATATTTTCCTGCTGAAAAATCTTTATCATGAGATCCTACAGTATATCCACTCCTTCATGCTTTCCATACCTCCACAGGAATTATGTCTGGTCCAGATGCCTTCCCATTCTTCATCTTCCCCAGTGCATTCATTACCTCTTATTCAGAGAACCTTATTACCATGCGTAAGTTCACCTGCCCATCCTCTCTTAATAATCTACCCTTTTCTTCATTTAATAGCTGTTCAAAATATTCTTTCCATTTCCTTACAATGTCTTCCTCCTTTCTAAGTACAACACCATCTTGATCTTTTATTTGTTTGATGTATGTAGTATCTTTGGTTCTCTTATTTCTAGTGTTTGATAGCTTGATCATCTTGTTTAATCATTCCTTTGTCCCCTGCTCATTATACACAATCGTTATATGCCTTTGCTTCAGCTTGGGCTACTACCTTCTTCACCACCTTGTTTTTCTCTCTGAACTTCTCTCTGTCTCCCCTTGACTGTAGTATACCTTCTCACCTCACTAAAATCTTAGTGATCTCCTCTGGGAATATACCACCTATAAAAGAGAAAAAAAAAATATCTTCTCTGAAGGCCAAAGCCAAAATGTCTTTGTTTTCTTTTTTCCTATTGTCTCTTATAGTAGTTATTTTATTATTCTTGTTGACATATCAACATGCTGGATATATTTTCTTGTTATCAGTTTGTTTTCACTATTTCTCTAATGATACAATGTCCATTAGGCGTCTTGTTATATTTGTATTTCATCTTTATATAGTTCCTTTATTTCTTTTTCCTTATTTGTTTCCCTTTCCAGTATGGTTGCAGCTGGGGTAATAATAATAATAATAATAATAATAATAATAATAATAATAATAATAATAATAATAATAATATATGAAATTTCAAAAAATTTTATAAATCTAGATTTTATTTTGAAATTAGTCTATGGGCATAGACCAGAACTTCTTTTCTGATACAGATAGCAACGTAACACCACGTCCTCCTGTAATTTTTCAGGGTGTTTTATGGTATTGCCCTCCACCCCTCCTTTTTTTTGTTGCCGAATGCACTGATTCTTTTAAAAGTAGGCCTACTCTTAAATCAATCATTTTGATTTTTCTTTTTTCGCTACATAGATATTCCCTTGTGCCCAAATATGTTGCACGGGATGATATTGGCAATAGTATGGAGGAAGATGAATAATGTTGTGACCAATTTCAACCAATTTTAGCAATCACGTGAGTTTTTTATCAATATTCAGAAAGTATTCCTTGACCATTTCTAAAAGAAGGCATTTCAACATATTGTCTCTTGGTGATACACCTTTTTGATGAGCCTGTACCAACCGTGTGTCACAGGGTCGTACGTAAATTATTTTGTGTATATTATGCTTGTATCTGCGCTCTTCCCTCGCACTAAAAAGAACCAGAATAAACATGTCTGCGTTTTTCCTCTGTAACATTGTCTGTTTTTCGAACATGAAATTTCTTGTTGCCTTGATGTTTTGTATATAAAGGAAAATGTTCTTTAATAAAGTTACTCAGTTGATTGCTTCCTATCTTTGAGTCACACCCTTCTCTCGGCTCGTCACATTGGTGACCACGGAAGTCGACTCGCTCCCACCGCTTTCCACCCCCACCCCCCTCGCCCCTCCATCGTTGGTACTATGGCGGACTCTACGGAAGCTGGCGCTGCGGCTGCCCCATTGAAACTTTCATCGTTTGCCAGAGGAGAGGCGTTTGCTTGGTTTCGGCGCGCAGAAGTCCAGTTTCGCATCAAGGGCGTGACTCACCCCACCACCAAAGCAGATTATGTTCTCTCGGCGATACCCGAGAACACCTTCCAGGAAATATCCGACTGGCTTTGTGAACAAGGAGACACCCCAATAGCGTATGACGCCCTCAAAACATACCTTCTGCAACAGTACTCGCCATCGCCAGCTGCCCGTATAGCAAAGCTTTTTCAGCTCTCGCAACAACCGTTGAGGGACCAAAGGGCTTCGCTTGCTCTCAGGGAAATGACCACTATCGCTCGCCTTCAACCTGCCACAGACGGCTCTCCTTGTTAGGTGAACCTACTTCGTGCCTTTTGGATACGCCGTTTACCCGGACCTATAAGCGCTGCCATACCCGATGTCGATAGTTTACCCATAAAGGACTTGATGACCAAAGCCGACGCCCTTATGGACAGCCACTTCAAGATCTCCATCAACGCCTCCACCCCTGACGAAGAGGATGCCTATTCAACGTTAACCGAAGCTGACATGAATGCTGTAGGACATACACGCCTACCCCGTGACGTGCCGAAGCATCGACAGACCCGCCCACCACCCACCAATCGCTCGCGCCCCAACAAACGACTTCTACAGCCACTTACTACCTCCCATCCGCCGCAATTTTGCTACGACCTCTTCAGATTTGGGGCAAACGCAAAGAAATGTGCCGAGGATTGTCAGTGGCCAAAAAACGTGTAAGTAGGCCATCGCTCGTGGCGGTGGCCTCCCGTCTTTCTAATTTTTTCTTTTTACATGATACAGGATCGGGAGTGCGATTTTTGGTAGACATGGGTGTTTGTTGTTCTCTTTTGCCAAGGAAACTCTTCAAGACACGACGTAGTCTGTCTACTGCCGACGTCTGCTTGGTAGCTGCCAACGGATCTGCGATACCCACATACAGTTACGAGAACCTCACATTATCATTCGGAAACACTAAATTCAATTGGAAGTTTCTCGTTGCTGATGTCACATTGCCGATCTTCGGTGCGGATATCCTCTCTCATTTCCACCTTCTGATCGATGTCGCCCACCGACGATTGGTTAACGCAGACTCGTACTTGTCGACACCTCTTCAACCCGCACCCTCTAACCTCGTTTTCCACATCAGCGCACCCACGGATGTCTACGCCCACCTCCTCACGTCGTACCCGGAAGTTTTCCGTCCAGAACTTCGCCAAACGCCCACTGTTCCTGCCAAGCACGGTATTTATCACAATATCAAGACGACGGGACCCCCAGTCTTTGCAAAATTCAGACGTCTGACACCGGAACGATTGGCAGCCGCCAAACAAACGTTCGTCGGAATGGAGGAAATGGGCCTTTGCCAAAAGGCCTCCAGCTCATGGTCGTCACCCTTACACATCGTTCTGAAGAAAGACGGCTCCCTCCGTCCGTGCGGGGATTACAGGCGCCAGAACATGCAAACAGAACCGCATCACTACCCCCTCCCAAACATTGCCGACGTGACCTCCTACCTGCACGAAGCGAAGGTTTTCTCAACGCTCGACCTCCTGAAGGGGTATTATCAGGTGCCTATGAACCCAGAAGACATCACCAAGACCGCCATCACCACTCTGTTTGGTACATACACCTTCAATTACTACTGTTTTGGCCTTCATAATGCTGGTGCCACGTTTCAACGTCTCATGGATGGCATTTTAGGGGACCTCCCTTTCTGTGTATGTTATGTGGACGAAATACTCATGTTCTCCTCCTCAAAAGAGGAACACATCCGTCACCTGCGCATCGTGCTCGACCGCCTGCAACAAAACGGCCTTGTAGTCCTGTACAACAAGTGTACCTTTGGCGCCAACGAAGTGTCGTTCTTAGGGCACTACATCACTCCTGAAAGAGTCCATTCACTCCCAGAGAAGATAGCAGCCGCTCAGAACTTCCCCGCGCCCTCGACCGTCAAAGATCTGCAGGAATTCTTGGATATGATCAACTATTATCACCGTATTCTGCCAGCCATTGCCGCCACTCTTGCTCCCCTCTACGCCTCCCTCAAGGGCAAGGCAAAGGACCTGAAGTGGGGTTCCCTTCAAGAAGCAGCCTTCTGCAATGCAAAGAAGGCCCTATCAACTGCTGTGGCTCTCACTTTTCCTATCCCACATGCCCCTCTCCTTCTCTCCACCGATGCCAGCGACGTCGCTATTGGTGCAGTACTCGAGCAGGTGGTCAACGTCTCGCCCCGCCCATTGGCCTTCTTCAGCAGAAAACTGTCCAAGGCGGAATTGGGTTATTCTACCTTTAATCGAGAATTGCTGGTGGTGCACCTGGCTGTCCGTCACTTTCGCTATTTCTTAGAAGGCACGCCCTTCATCATTTGCACAGACCACATGCCTCTGGTGCACTCGACAGTCTGATGCCTGGTCCGCCCGGCAACGCCGACATCTCTCCGCCGTGGCTGAATACAATTGCACCCTTCAATATATCCCTGTGAAAATGAATTCTGTTGCCAATGCCCTGTCAAGAAACACGTTGGCTGCCGTTGGACTGGGATTGGATTACAACGCCCTGGCTGAAGCCCAATGACAGGATCCAGAGTATCAAGCATGTAGGACATCCTGCACGTCCCTCCATTGGGAAGACTTCCCCCTCGAAGACTTCAACACCACCCTCCTCTGTGACGTCAATACTGGCAGACCGCGACCTTGGATTCCTGCTCCCATGCGCCGACAGGTGTTTGATTTCATTCACGGCCTTTCACATCCCTCGTGCTGTTCTACTGCACAGCTGCTGAAGGCAAAGTTTATTTGGCACGGCATTTCCAAGGATGCTAAGGATTGGGTCCGCGCCTGTACTTCTTGCCAAACTTCCAAAGTACATCGACACACGGATTCAGGAGTGGGCAGCTTTCCTCAACCTCAGCGTCGTTTCGCACACATTCACATCACAAGGACATCGTTACCTGTTTACTGTCATCAACTGCTCCACTCATTGGCCTGAAGCCATTCCCATGGAAACTGCAACGACGGCCTCATGTACATATGCTTTACTCTCTGGATGTATTGCAAGATTTGGTATCCCTGAGCATATTACTTCTGACAGGGGAGCCACTTTCACCTCTCAATTGTGGACATCATTAGCGAATCTCCTGGGCATCACCCTACACCAGACAACGGCCTACAACCCCGCTGCCAATGGAATGGTTGAACGTTTTCATCGCACCATCGAAGCATCTTTGATGTCCCGCTGCAAGGATTGCAACTGGTTTACTCAGCTTCCCTGGGTCCTCCTGGGACTGAGGACCACTCCTAAAGACGCCCTCGATGTCTCGGCAGCTGAAATGGTGTGTGGTGACCCGTTGGTCGTCCCTGCCGAATTTTTTCCTTCTACAACCTCCTCCGACGATCTCCAGCGCATACGTCACGTCGTGGGAAAATTTACTCCATTCCGCCAGACTTACAAGCCCCCTGTGAAGCATCACCTACCGACAGACTTGGACTCTGCAACGCACGTCTTCCTGCGCAACGACACTAGCAAGCCACCGCTAATACCCCCTTACACGGGCCCTTTCCTTGTGATCCGACGCAGTCCGAAAGCATTCCTACTAAACATTCGGGGCAAAGAAGACTGGGTCTCCATTGATCATCTAAAACCTGCTTATCTTCTGCCAGATGACCCTCCTACAGTTCGCCTCTCTAGATCAGGGCGCCCTATTTAACATGTACAGTATGTCATTTTTAGGGGGGGAGCCATGTACCAACCGTGTGTCACACGATCGTACTTAAATAATTTTGTATATATTATGCTTGTATCTGCGCTCTTCCCTCGCACTAAAAAGAACCAGAATAAACTTGTCTGCGTTTTTCCTCTGTAACATTGTTTCTCGATCATTAAATTTCCTGTTGCCTTTAGGTTTTGTATATAAAGGAGAATGTTCTTTAATAAAGTTACTCAGTTGATTGCTTCCTGTCTTTGAGTCACAACCTTCTCTCGGCTCGTCACAAGCCATTATTTTAATTGTCCCTTGTTTGATGCCGTTGGAGATTTATCTAATTTTCCTGTATAAGATTCGTTACTATTACAATTATGGAACATGGGAATATATTCGGTAGCAATTAATTACAAAACCATTGTTCAAAATTACGTCACTGTTCATTTGATTGTAATAGTAGTTTTGCTTAAATTGATTGCTTCTGTTTTGCGAGAAATTGCTTTAGAAACATCACTAACAGGACCTCCTTTCTGTTTTTCTAAAGCAGAGTATTTTGAAACATTATAAAAAATCTTTCGTGCTTGACAAGTAAGTAGCTACTGTTGCTCTGTATGGGGATGGATGATCTTCCATTTCGACTGACTAAATGTTTATGATGTTTTTTGTGTCTCCCTTATTGGCTATAATCTTTGAGGCATCTCTGTTATAGCGTTTGTAATTTCTCTCTCTCTCTCTCTCTCTCTCTCTCTCTCTCTCTCTCTCTCTCTCTCTCTCTCTACATCTGGTTGTGGGGCTTAAGCAGCAAGCTACTTTCGTCACAGGTGGTTCCTACCAGTACCTGCCTGCAAGGGATATTTTCTGACCAAAGCTGATTAATGAATGTCCATCGCTGACCTATGATAGTATATCGGAAAAGTGGCAATTCTATATCTCGTTTCTTTAAAGTACAACTGAGTAATGTTTCTAAAGTATAACAATTAGAAGTTAAGTTTTTATTTAATTAAAGTTTAGCATTTAAATTAATTGTATTCATTATAACCATGAAATGACATCCTTTTCTCTTTATTTTCGAAACAGTATCGGAAATGTGGCATGTGTGTTTTTTTCTTCAGGTACATATCAAGCTTTTTCGTAAAGTTATCAGTTTCTCCACGAATATTGCCACATGAAGCTCTTGCAAGCTCTTGAAGCATATGAATTGAAACTAATTGAGATGATAAAAGAAAACAGTTCTCGACAATCACACGCGCACTACAATAATTGTCTACCTCGTCGTTATCACAAAATCTTGAATGACAGAGTCCGTGGCCTCTATCGTGCCATATAATTTAATATGTTGTCTTAAATAGGAAAATAAACTCTTATTCTACTAATGCCAAGTCAGTAATAAATGCATGATGCACACGTGCACTTTCATATGAATTATTTGCTATTCCGATGAGGGGGTAACTTGAAAACAGAGGGGGCAGCTTGAAACGGGTTTCAAACTCTCCCTGGTAGTCTGAAACTGGTTTCAAGTTACCCGGGGGTTAGCTTGAAACTGAGGGGTAGCTCGAAACTTTACATCGGCTTGCCTATCTTGCTGGAAGGGTGTTAATGTCTCTTCTCTGCTGGTCCTCCATAGTTGACTTCTTTATGCCACCCCTCCTGGCAGCTGTTCTCGACATCATTGTCCGGATTTTCTTCTTAATTTTTGTTAAGGACATCCTTTTGTCCGTCTTCTTCTTTCATTGTCATTCACTGCTTTCTTAGATAGTTTTTTTCTTCTTAGCTTCTCTTTCCTCTTTTACTGAGATGCCTGTCTCTTACTTTGCGTGTGTCTTGGTTCCGCTTTCCTTATTTTTTCTTTTTTTAATTATTGTTCATGTCTTCAGTCTATTTTAGGTAGGTGGCGCACTCTGTGTTATGCTCAATTTTAAACACCTTTTTTTCAATGTTATTTCATCCTCTTCATCAAACCAATGAGAGGCGGGGGAAATAAACGACCTTTATATCGTGAAGCGGATTTATTCTCTAAGGTAATTGACATAACATAAGCATAAACCTTCTTCTAAACGAGTGGATGAATATCTTCAATTACATAAGATATTGAGATCTAAATTTCACGTTCACTGGATATTTTAAGTATTCACAAGTTAAAGATAATATTAGATCAACTTTAAAGTTTAACACACACTCGAAGAGGAAGGAAATAGACCGAGTTGCTGTTAATCGTTTTCCATCAGTAAAAGAGCAATTTATCTCAAATCTCTAACATTAAAAACTTAATTTCTCTCCAAGTCAAGCAAGATGGAGGGGCACACACGTTACTTATCTCACAGTATAGGTCTTAGGCAAAAGTTAATACTAAGATCACAACCCAGTTGAGTCACACTTGGGTATAATGGGCACCCAGCGGCAACGAGGGCACGCGACCATGGTTCGAGGCAAATTCTCCTCACCCTACTGATCATATAATGTAATTAATCAGCTGATGAAAAAAAAATCAACATTTTATGGCAAACCACTGTATGGTCAGTTGTTGAATACTCTCATATGAGTGTTTGTGGAAATTGGAAAATAAGATCTGATGGATACCAACAATTACAGAGGCACAGCCCTTACGTCAGTTGTCATGTAAATATATAGTATGCTTATTCTAAAGAGACTGGAGAGAATGACTGATGGAAAGCTTAGAGAAGAACAAGCAGGATTCAGAAAAGTTAGAAGTTATACTGAATAAATTTTCATTTTGAGACATGTACATCAATGCATAGAATATAGAAATCCAATTTTGATGGCATTTATGGACTATGAAAAAGCATTTGATAGTGTGCAACCACCAATTTTGTAGAGTCCTACGTTAATATGGAATTCCTTTTAAATATGTGATCTTGATTAAAATCTGTTCATGAGCATTGCAAGTGCAAAGTTAATGTTAATGGAATCTTATCTAATGAATTTCCAGTGAACAAAGGAGTATTCTAAGTGAATGTATCGTCACCTATGCTGTTTATCCTCCTCATGGAATTTGTAATGCGTAGCACAGTAGAAGGTGGAGAAGGATTTGACTGGATTGGTGATAGGAATTTAGCAGACCTAGAGTATGATGATGGTGCTATCCTTAACCCTGGATAGGTACACTCCTCGGACACCCCTTTAAGGGTATACTCGGACGCGCGCGACCCTGACGCCGAAAAAAATTCTTGAAAAATCAGTTTTTGCAGTAACCTCCTTTTTTCTTTTGCCAAAAAAAACTTCAATGAATGCTTAAAACAACTGTAAAGATAAATACTACTCATCTGCAGAAAAACTATTTATTATAAATATTTTTAAAAATTAAGTTAAAAAAAAAGACCTTACATAAAAATTCATAAAAAAAAAGTTTACACATATATACACAAATCCTTTTAGGAATTGATTCTTGAATGTTTAGGACACATCTTGATGTATTTTGGATGAAGTCAGACCCATGGAGGTGAAGATCTGAAATGAGAAAAAAGGGTAACTTTTTTTGGTCAAAAACATTTGTCCAAATTTCATGAATTTTTTTGGGTACCCAAATGAAATAGGAAGTGGCTAATTTTTTTAGGGAATAAACATATGTTATCCTAAAATAGAAATATGTAAAAAAATCTTCATTATTTTGTAAATTACATTTATATCAGGGGCCATATCTAAAGGTAATTTTTTGAGTACTTAGAAATTTCGTAAAAAAATACATATATTTAATATATAATATGATATTTATGCAGGTAAAAATATACCAAAATATCATAAATTCTATAGGGAACAAGAATATATATAGATGGGGCAACTTACGCTTCGGATATGTCCACAAAATGGCCGCCAACCACACTGACTCAGACTCCCTAATCTGCCACTTGAAATGTAGGAAGGGTATGTCAATTTCAAGGTGTTATTTACTAATCTAATTATTCTTGGATATGCATAAAAATTGTATGGTGGGTTGCTGGATAATTGTCGATTATTTTACGACTATAAAATTAAAATTCTGACCCAAAAAAAATTTTTTGAAGGGAAATAAAATCGAAAAAAAAATGTAAAACAATATAATATTTTAGCTGAAAAAAATTGATGATATTCAATCAAAAAAGAAGTAAACAAAATTTTCCGACAAATAAACATCTATATGAATCATTACTCTGTGATAGTTCCTTAGTACGTAGTAATTTTGAAAGAAATGGGAAAAAGCGAAAAAGTGGCAGTCGCAGGAAAATCAAACACATACCTATATATACGCCATATCTGGCTAAAATTAAAGATAGGCATGGGTAGCCAGATCATCTAGAAACACTTTCCAACACTATAAAAATACAAGTTTTGCGACACTACTTGCCAATTCCTTACGGTAACATGACTAAGCAAAAAAATGCAAAACAAATAAAAAGGGGCACTCGCGGAAAAATGGCCAACATTCTAATATACGGCATTTCAGAAAAAAAAAATTTCAGCCACGTACTAGGCAAACAATCAAGGCACATTTTCCGACAAATAAACATCTAAATGAATCATTACTCTGTGATAGTTCCTTAGTACGTAGTAATTTTGAAAGAAATGGGAAAAAACGAAAAAATGGCAATCACCGGAAAATCGAACACATACCTATATATACGCCATATCTGGCTAAAAAAAAGATAGGCATGGGTAGCCAGATCATCTAGAAACACTTTCCAACACTATAAAAATATAAGTTTTGCGACACTACTTGCCAATTCCTTACGGTAACATGACTAAGCAAAAAAAATGCAAAACAAATAAAAAGGGGCACTCGCGGAAAAATGGCTAACATTCTAATATACGGCATTTCAGAAAAAAAAAATTCAGCCACGTGCAAGGCAAACCATCAATGCACATTTTCCGACAAATAAACATCTAAATGAATCATTACTCTGTGATAGTTCCTTAGTACGTAGTAATTTTGAAAGAAATGGGAAAAAATGGCAATCACAAGAAAATCGAACACATACATATATATACGCCATATCTGGCTAAAAAAAAGATAGGCATGGGTAGCCAGATCATCTAGAAACACTTTCCAACACTATAAAATTATAAGTTTTGCGACACTACTTGCCAATTCCTTACGGTAACATGACTAAGCAAAAAAATGCAAAACAAATAAAAAGGGGCACTCGCGGAAAAATGGCCATTCTAATATACGGCATTTCAGAAAAAAAAAATTTCAGCCACGTGCTAGGTAAACCATCAAGGCACATTTTCCGACAAATAAACATATAAATGAATCATTACTCTGTGATAGTTCCTTAGTACGTAGTAATATTGAAAGAAATGGGAAAAAACGAAAAAATGGCAATCACAGGAAAATCGAACACATACCTATATATACGCCATATCTGGCTAAAAAAAAAAAGATAGGCATGGGTAGCCAGATCATCTAGAAACACTTTCCAACACTTTAAAAATATAAGTTTTGCGACACTTCTTGCCAATTCCTTACGGTAACATGATTAAGTAAAAAAATGAAAAACAAATAAAAAGGGGCACTCGCGGAAAAATGGCCAACATTTTATTATACGCATTTCAGAAAAAAAAAATATCAGCCACGTGCTAGGCAAACCATCAAGGCACATTTTCCAACAAATAAACATCTAAATGAATCATTACTCTGTGATAGTTCCTTAGTACGTAGTAATTTTGAAAAAAATGGGAAAAAACGAAAAAATGGCAATCACAGGAAAATCGAACACATACCTATATATACGCTATATCTGGCTAAAAAAAATAGGCATGGGTAGCCAGATCATCTAGAAACACTTTACAACACTATAAAAATATAAGTTTTGCGACACTACTTGCCAATTCCTTACGGTAACATGACTAAGCAAAAAAATGCAAAACAAATAAAAAGGGGCACTCGCGGAAAAATGCCCAACATTCTAATATACGGCATCTCAGATAAAAAAAAGACATGCACGTGTTAGCCCAACCATCAAGGCACACTTTCTAACACATAAACATGAAAAAAAAAAATCAATAATATACGGCAATTCCTTACTACGTAGTAAATTTTTACAAATATTGAAAAAAAAACAGAAATTGGCAACCGCAGTTAAATACCCAATATACCAATAACTACGTCGTATCTGACAAAAACAAAGTCACGCATGGGTAGCCAGATCATCTAGACACTTTCCAACACTAAAAAAGCAAAATTTTTATGACACTATTTGGCAATATCTTACGGATAAATGACTTGGCAAAAAAATGAAAAAAATGAATAAGGGGCACTCGCGTGTAAAATGCCCAACATTCTAATATACGGCATCTCAGATAAAAAAAAAGACATGCACGTGTTAGCCCAACTATCAAGGCACACTTTCTAACACATAAACATGAAAAAAAAATCAATAATATACGGCAATTCCTTACTACGTAGTAATTTTTTACAAATATTGAAAAAAAACAGAAATTGGCAACCGCAGTTAAATACCCAATATACCAATAACTACGTCATATCTGACAAAAACAAAGTCACGCATGGGTAGCCAGATCATCTAGACACACTTTCCAACACTAAACAAGCAAAAGTTTTACGACACTATTTGGCAATATCTTACGGAAAAATGACTTGGCAAAAAAATGAAAAAAAAATGAAAAAGGGGCACTTGCGGTAAAATGGTCCTCGTGGTGATGAACGACATTTTAACTAAAAAAAAAATCATGCACATGGTAGCCAAACAGTCCACCAAGACTTTCCACAACTGATAACCTATACAAGTTGCACCATTCTACGACAATTTCATAATACGTAATAACTTTGATAATTATGCAAATTACCTTAGAAGGGTAAACTCGGTCGCGCTCGACCCCGACGCGTCTCAGAAATCGGGGAAGGAGTACAGCTACAGGAATGCACATCTGGACACTACTAGAGCATGTAGGCGAGACACATACTGCAGGTCGATCTCCCACAAATTCAGTCACGGGGGTGGGTCACGTGAGAAAAACCTCTTTTTTTTTTTACGCTCGGGGTCGCGGACGACCCACCGTACCGTTCCAGGGTTAATAACGTAACACCACAAAATTTGCAATGCTTGCTTACCAGAATATTTGAATTATCAAACTATGTTGGGGTGAAGATAAATAGAAGAAAGACAGATATGATGAGAACGGAATAGTCAATGGAATGTGAAATATCATTGGAAGGAGTAACGATTAATGACGTGATTTCATTGAAGTATTTAGGGACTATGATTTCCAATAGAGGGTCTTTTGAATTAGAGTATAGTGAAAGAGGGGAAAAAAGCAAATAAAACAATTACTAGGTTATGTAAAATTTGGAAATTGAATCGCCTGAAATTGCATATAAAAATTAGACTATATATCAGTTTAGTGAGATCGATGTTACTCTATGTACATGAGTCATAGTATGACAATGAAACAATCTCAGATAGATTTAGTATATTTGAGAAGAAAGACCTCAGAAGGATATTGGGACAGTCAATGGCAGGCCAGGATTAGAAATGGAACTTTAAGAGAGATTACTTGAGTGCCATATGTGGATGAGATCATGATAAGGGGTAGATGGAGATGGTTTGGGCATGCTCTTGGCTCTCCCCAAACGTTCAGCTGGGCTCCACAGGGTACTATAAGAGTTGAAAGGCCCAGGCCTACATGGCTGAAGTAGGAGATGATGTCTTGAATTAAAACCTCAAGATAAAAATGACTGGAGAAATGTAACAGGGGTCCTTTGTGTCAATAGGCATAAGATATGATGATGATGATGATGATGATGATATATATATATATATATATATATATATATATATATATATATATATATATATATATATATATATATATATATATATATATATATATATTTATATAAATATATATATATATATATATATATATATATATATATATATATATATATATATATATATATATATATATATGTGTGTGTGTGTGTGTGTGTGTGTGTGTGTGTGTCTGTGTGTGTATTATAATTGATTGTCATACTCTGTTGAATACTAACAGTTGTTCAATATTCACTTCTAAAGCCTGCCTGCTCTCTTGGTTGATTAAAGTAGTGTTTCTGATATATATATATATATGTATATATATATATATATATATATATATATATATATATATATATATATATATATATATATATATATATATATCTATATCTATATATATATATATATATATATATATATATATATATATATATATATATATATATATGTGTGTGTGTGTGTGTGTGTGTGTGTGTATTCGTGTGTGTGTTTGCTGTGTATGTATGTATGTGTATTCGCTTATTTACATATTTATAAACAATACTAAGCTAAAGAGAAATTGAGCTATTTATGTTTATTGATTCTGACCTAAATTCCATATAGGAATAGTGCAATATCCTTTATATGTAAAGACGACATTACATTTAAACAACCCGGTACTAATGCATCAGTTGAATTGTTTTTTTTCTAATATCCGTTACATCAAATATCTATCAAAGCTACCATTAATCAAATAATACATTAATTGCCAAATTCAAGGCACATTAAGCATTGTTTGATACATGTACGATCAAAGTAGCATTTGACATCATAATCCCCGGCAACAATCATTACCCCATAGGATTTTTTTTTTTGGACGATAATTAATCTGAAATCAAAACGACTTTAATGATAATCTAGCTGTAAATAAAAAAAAAAGATGAAATCACTCTCTTAGTCTGGCTAATGATTCCGGGGTCAATCCTAACATCACTGCAAACTTCATTTCAACATCAAAATTATTATATTTCCGATGATGGCTCCGATTTCTGGGACTTTATTATTTATTCTTTTTCATTCTAGAATACCATTATGTGGGGGAAGGCAAGGGCAAATAATATATTCATATATGTATGACATTATCAATAAGCTGATTTAGCTGGATATACGTAACAGATTTCGTATGATATGATGTACCTGATTTAAAAACATATAAGGTAGCTGAATTAATTGGATAAAACATACAAAATTATAGGTTAAAAATGTTCAAATGTGTTGAATATTCAAAACACCATAGGCAAGGAATGGTTAGGAATTTGGTTAAATCATTATTCCTTCACAAAAAGGAAATGACATATGAAAAATAAAATACGATGTAATTGTCTTATCATATTATTGAATAATTTATTAAGTAGGCATATACCAGTATTCTTTAAGCCATATATATATATATATATATATATATATATATATATATATATATATATATGTGTGTGTGTGTGTGTGTGTGTGTGTGTGTGTATGTATATATATATATATATATATATATATATATATATATATATATATATCATAATTATCCTTATCCATTACAAGTCCGCTGCAAACCAATGATCTCAGCCTTATCCTTCTACTTTCGTCTGTCTATGGTCTTTCTGTGCTAGTTAACACCTGGAATCTTTCTTAGTTGGTTAGTTGGTCAATCCTTCGTCTTTTCTAACTTACCCTGCTTCATTTGCAGTTTATAGGGACCCATTCTGTTATTCTCATGGTCATCTGTTATCTGACCTTCTCATTATATGTTCTGCCCATATCCATTACTTTCTCTCCCTACTCTTAGAATATCCGCTACTTTAATTTGATCTCATATCCAAGTGCATTGATCTTTATGTTAAAAAAGGAGAATTGGTACTAGACAGGATTCGAGTAAGCACAGGAAATAGCAGTGGAGACCTGCTTTCAGAATTTGTCGAAAGAATCAATCTAAAAACCATATCTTTCTCTATTTTATAAAAAAGGAAATAAAAAAAATTAATTGAGAAACCCAAACAGAGAGATGAATAGGAATTAGATTTTATTTTCTGTGGAAAAGTTATTTCAGTTAAAGATGCAACAATTTTAAAGTCAAGCAACCAAAGAATGCTAAGAAATAAATTTTAGAAAATATAGATGAAATTTAATTTTAAGAAAGAAAAGAAGTACTCCAATAATAACAGAAAAGCAGATGAGTTGCGTTCAACGATACAAACTGGCAATCCCGGCTACATAATAAAATGGAAGCAAGTAAAGAATAATGAATAGTAATATAACAACATTCATATTGGAATTAGCACAAGTGATACGTGGGAAAGTTCCTAAACAAGATCATAGAAATCTATCAGAAAAGACAAAATATCTAATAATTAAAAGCTATAAAATAGAATTACCAGAACTATCCAAAACAACAAACAAACTGTAATCATAAGACATTCATAAACACAAACAGTCAAAAATTTATAAAACGCTAAAGAATGAAGAAAATGCCTTCAACGTTATTGATAAGAACACTTGGAATAGGAAGCCAACAGATATTTCTTTAAAGGATGAAAATTGAAATATTATCAATAACAAAAAAAATAATTTGGAGTGACAAACTCTGCAGAGGATTTTTATACAATGCTATACATTAATGATATAAGAAATAACTTTATCAATATAAACAATGATCCACCTAATCTAGTATCAAACATAACAGTAGGAAAAGTAAAAAACAACATTAAAAAGCATGAACGGAGGCCAAGCGGGATAATATGATTTAATAATAGATGGAGATATCATAGTAATAAAACTCGGTTCCCATTACAAAAAAATATTTGCAAGACTGCTCTATACTTACAGCTGGAAAAAATTCATTATTATATCAATTAAGAAAAAAGAGAGACAAAAGACCTGAAGAATTACCCCCAATTAGTTTACTTCTAGTAATATATGAATCATTTACAAAAATCATATAAGGCTAAATAGAAAAAGAGCTAGATTTTAAGCAATAATATCAAGCAGGGAGTTTTCAGAAGCTGGTAGGTATTCAAAAAACGGACCATAGCCACGTAATTAACCAGTTCATTGAAAAATCACCAGAGTCTAAAAACCACTATGCAGGGCATTTATAGACTATGAGTAAGCTTTTGATATTGCCAAAACTTCATTAGCAATGAAAGCCCTTCAAAGACAAGGAATAGATTAATGTGATGTTATAATTATTGAATATATATTTACGAATAGTTCAGCAATCCCAAAACTACATAACGATAGTGTAAAAATTCCGAATGAAAAAGGAATTAGGTAGGAACACCGCATCTCTCCTAAATTATTCACAGTGAGCCTAGAAGAATTTTTTAAGAATTTTAATTGGGAAATTAAACATTAATGGAGAATATCTTAACAACTTAAGATTTGCAGATGACATAAATTTATTTATTGACATGGACGGAATTGCCAAAAAAGAGAAAGATTTGAATAGAGAAAGCAGAATTGTAATGTTGAGAATGAATATGAGTAATAGTTTTTAACGAAAATATAGACAACAAATAGGTGTTATGGACGAACCTCTCGAGATTGATAATGAATATACATACTCAAGGCAGAAATTGACCGTTTTCCGAGGACACGAGACCGGAATTGAAAGAAAGATAATCAAGGGATAAAGAGTTTTTGGTAAATAAAATAAGATTAAGAAACGTAAGATATCACTTTCTTTAAAAAGATATGCATTTAATCAGATTATGATAACAGTATCAACTTTAGCGTCAGGAACTTGGAGCCTTACTAAAGCCTTAGAAGATAAGCTTATTACAATAAAAAGAGCTATGAAAGGAATACTTATGGGATTAACATTAAGAGGGAGAGAGGTAAATAGCAACATTGATACGAAAGCAAACTAAAGAAGAAGATATTCTAACATATAAGAAGATGTAATGGACGTAGACAG
>NC_090733.1:13541638-13569138 GCF_036898095.1 Palaemon carinicauda | reverse complement strand
AGGAGGTTGTAGAAGGAAAAAATTCGGCAGGGACGACCAACGGGTCGCCATACACCATTTCAGCTGCCGAGACGTCGAGGGCGCCTTTAGGAGTGGTCCTTAGTCCCAGGAGGACCCAGGGAAGCTGAGTAAACCTGTTGCAATCCTTGCAGCGGGACATCAAAGCTGCTTTGAGGGTGCGATGAAAACGTTCAACCATTCCATTGGCAGTGGGGTTGTAGGCCGTTGTCTGATGTAGGGTGATGCCCAGGAGATTCGCTAATGACGTCCACAATTGAGAGGTGAAAGTGGTTCCCCTGTCAGAAGTAATATGCTCAGGGATACCGAATCTTGCAATCCATCCAGAGAGTAAGGCAGATGTACCTGAGGCGGACGTTGCAGTTTCCATGGGAATGGCTTCAGGCCAAAGAGTGGAGCGGTCGATGACAGTAAACAGGTAACGATGTCCTTGTGATGTGGGTAGGGGGCCTACAATGTTGACGTGAATGTGTGCGAAACGACGCTGAGGTTGAGGAAAGGTGCCCACTCCTGAATCCGTGTGTCGATGTACTTTCGAAGTTTGGCAAGAAGTACAGGCGCGGACCCAATCCTTAGCATCCTTAGAAATGCCGTGCCAAATGAACTTTGCCTTCAGCAGCTGTGCAGTAGAACGGCACGAGGGATGTGAAAGGCCGTGAATGAAATCAAACACCTGTCGGCGCATGGGAGCAGGAATCCAAGGTCGTGGTCTACCAGTACTGATGTCACAGAGGAGGGTGGTGTTGGAGTCTTCGAGGGGAAAGTCTTCCCAACGGAGGGACGTGCAGGATGTCCTACAAGCTTGATACTCTGGATCCTGTCGTTGGGCTTCAGCCAGGGCGTTGTAATCCAATCCCAGTTGAAAGGCAGCCAACGTGTTTCTTGACAGGGCATCGGCAATGGGATTCATTTTCCCAGGGACGTATTGGAGGTTGCAATTGTATTCAGCCACGGCGGAGAGATGTCGGCGTTGACGGGCGAACCAGGCGTCAGACTGTCGAGTGAAGGCGTGCACCAGAGGCATGTGGTCTGTGCGAATGATGAAGGGCGTACCTTCATTGAAATGGTGAAAGTGACGGACAGCCAAGTGCACCGCCAGCAATTCTCGATCGAAGGTAGAATAACCCGATTCTGCCTTGGACAGTTTTCTGCTGAAGAAGGCCAATGGGCTGGGCGAGCCTTTGACCACCTGCTCGAGTACTACACCAATAGCGACGTCGCTGGCATCGGTGGAGAGAAGGAGAGAGGCGTGTGGGATAGGAAAAGTGAGAGCCGCAGCAGTTGATAGGGCCTTCTTTGCATTGCAGAAGGCTGCTTCTTGAAGGGAACCCCACTTCAGGTCCTTTGGCTTGCCTTTGAGGGAGGCGTAGAGGGGAGCAAGAGTGGTGGCAATGGCTGGCAGAAAACGGTGATAATAGTTGATCATGGCCAAAAATTCCTGCAGAGCTTTGACGGTCGAGGGCGCGGGGAAGTTCTGAACGGCTGGTACCTTCTCAGGGAGGGGGTGGACTCCATCAGGAGTGATACGGTGCCCTAAGAACGACACTTCGTTGGCGCCAAAGGTACACTTGTCGTACCCGTTTTGTTTTGTTGCAGGCAGTCGAGCACGGTGCGCAGGTGACGGAGGTGTTCCTCTTTTGAGGAGAAGAACACAAGTATGTCGTCCACATAACATACACAGAAAGGGAGGTCCCCTAAAATGCCATCCATGAGACGTTGAAACGTTGCCCCAGCCTTACGAAGGCCAAAACAGGAGTAATTGAAGGTGTATGTACCAAACGGAGTGGTGATGGCGGTCTTGGAGATGTCTTCTGGGTTCATAGGCACCTGATAATACCCCTTCAGGAGGTCGAGCGTAGAGAAAACCTTCGCTTTGTGCAGGTAGGAGGTCACGTTGGCAATGTTTGGGAGGGGGTAGTGATCCGGTTCTGTTTGCATGTTCAGGCACCTGTACTCCCCGCACGGACGGAGGGAGCCGTCTTTCTTTAGAACGATGTGTAAGGGTGACGACCATGGGCTGGAGGCCTTTTGGCAAAGGCCCATTTCCTCCATTTCGGCGAACGTCTGTTTGGCGTCTGCCAATAGTTCCGGTACCATATGTCTGAATTTTGCGAAGACTGGGGGTCCCGTCGTCTTGATATGGTGATAAATACCATGCTTGGCAGGAACCGTTGGCGTTTGGCGAAGTTCTGGGCGGAAAACTTCCGGGTACGACGTGAGGAGGTGGGGGTAAGCATCCGTGGGTGCGCTGATGTGGAGAGCGAGGTTTGAGAGGGAGGGTTGAAGAGGTGTCGACAAGTACGAGTCTGCGTTGACCAATCGTCGGTGGGCGACATCGACCAGAAGGTGGAAATGAGAGAGGAAATCCGCACCGAGGATTGGCATTGTGACGTCAGCAATGAGAAACTTCCAATTGAATTTACCGTTTCCGAACGATAATGTGAGGTTCTCATAACCGTAGGTGGGTATCACAGATCCGTTGGCAGCTACCAAGTGGACGTCGGCAGATGTAGACAGACTACGTCGTGCCTTGAAGAGTTTCCTTGGCAAAGGAGAACGACAAGCACCCGTGTCTACCAAAAATCGCACGCCCGTTCCTGCATCCTGTAAAAAGAAAAGATTAGAAACACGGGAGGCCACCGCCAGGAGCGATGGCCTACTTACACGTTTTTTGGCCACTGACAATCCTTGGCACATTTCTTCGCGGTTGCCCCGAATCTGAAGTGTTAGTAGCAAAACTGTTAATCACACACATTGAGTGTGTTTTGTTGGGATGTTGAGTCTTGAAGTAAAGTCAATCCAGTTAACTTTAAAATGGTTTATTCTTTAAAAACAACAGTGTTAACATCTCCATCACAGGAGTATAGCTGGTTTGGTCGGATGACCATTCCAGGTGAAGTATTGATAAGAACTGCCTAAAATATCGATATCACAGATATAGTATATTTAGTTATCTCAGCATTTAAACACATAATGTAAACTCTTCATTAGTCTAGGAAGACACCTGCATCCGGTGGCGACACAACTCTTTCACACGGTATGTATTTGTGTTTATGCTTTATAAAAATGTTACATTGCTGAGACCTGCAAAACGTATCCTGTTATGATCTTGTCTGACTACAGCAAATCTCACGCTAGCTTCTTCTTCCACAATGACGTATTACGTCATGTGTTTTAAACATGTAATATCTGACTATTACATATATATATATATATATATATATATATATATATATATATATATATATATATATATATATATATATATATATATATATATATATATATATATATATATATATATATATATATATATATATATATATATATATATATATATATATATATATATATATATATATTTGGGCTCAGGCCATGTCGTCCTGATGGAAGTTCCTAAAAGGTAGCTTCCTAGGGTATATTTGACTATAGTGATATTCCCAGAGAATTTTACCTTAAGGTATCCAGAATTCTAACTCCTGGAGTGAATATCCCTAAATAATCTCACAGGGATATCGCATAATATCAGAGGACGTATTCTTGACACGTCACATAGCTATCTTCACCCCGAACAGTATTAACGCTTCGAGGGGTTATAGTGACAAGAATCTGAAATGACAATGAAAAGAGAGCCACTCATAAGGCATCTCTCCTATTCCGTTTCCAGTGTGTATCTGATGAAGGCGGTAGCGCCCTCTTTATTCCTTTTTGTGTAGCTCTACTACTCGGTGTTTTCCCTTTTGCTCTCTCGTTATTTTGGATTTAATCCAACATTTTGATGACTTCTCTGGCCTCTTTTGCCTCTGGAAAGTTGAGTATTATCTTTACTATGTATAAATGTAAGCTCTTGTTGTTTTGAATTAAAACAAAAGTGATATTAACAGAAACAAGAGCTGTCACCTACCGGAGGCATCTTGGATTTATGGGTCATTTAGATAGCTAGAGTGACGTTCCCGGTTTGTTATTCTTTAATAATCTAGCCATTTAGCTCCTCTAGGAATGCTTATATTATTTCGTCAGTTTTTAGTTCGGTGATTTAGGTAACCGATCTTGCCCTTCGCGAGGCTTAGTAGCCTAGGCGTCTGGCCCTAGTACTTTCATGCATGATATAAGTTTTTCTGAGTGTTATATTATTGAAGCTATAGGCAAATATTTTATACAGGTAAGATATTGTTGAATGTTCTTTCCAAGATTGTATACGAGAGAGTTTCGGGGAATTAAGTAATCAATTCTCATCGCACCTAGGTTAGTAACCTAGGTACAGTAGTATACTTTCGCACATCCCCGAATGTTCTTTTCTCCTCCGGAGGCTTAGTTCAATCCCTCTCTCCCTCTGTAAGCATTTGGCTTAATCCTAGTGGTTCTATCTGTATAATAATCCAGGTATAACTATTCTAGGATATGTCTGTCCTGACCTGATAACCAGAGTGACTGGTTTTTTGGGTTAGGGCAGAACATCAGAGTTTCTAGCCTGTGGTCTGCTTCTTCCTAGCATAGAGAATGAATCTCCTTTGCTAGGTTAGGGGCGGACACATTAAGCTTTGCTTCCCTAGTCCACGTCAGAAGGATTCTGTAAGAACTGATTCCTTTCTTTAGTGGCCTGTGTTGTTTTTCTCGGGCTGGAGAATGAATTTTCTCTGTTGCCCGGCGAAATAACTTCACCTAACTTTGTTCTGGTTGGGAGGAGGATAGCAAGTATTGCCAGTCTTCCTCCCTAATAGACAACTCTAGGTTAGGATGAGCTTCCCTAACTGCTGAGTGTGTCTCTTGCTAGAATGAAGTTTATAAGACCCATATCCCTTCCCCACCTCTCTTTCTTTTTTATCTTTTGGCTGCAGTCCTACTTCCGTACCTAGTGTAGGTTAGGATGGAGGACCGGCTCAGCTCTCTGCCGGCTGGCAATTATGTGTCGGCCGGCAGAGACCCTTTGTTCTTTGCAGAGTGAACCCCAGACCTCCCTTGGTCTCCCTTCCATGTCTGCCAGTAGAGCCCGGCAGGCTATGGATTCTTTGGAAGCCTGAATTCTACATTCTCCCCTTCCATAAGTTAACTCTTTCTGGATGGAAGGTCGTATGGCAATGCCGCCTTATAACCTTACATCCATACTGTTTTTCTGACTATTGTGTTGTACCCCTAACCCGGCTGCCGGCTTAACAGCCGACATCCGGGCAGGTGGAGGTTCTCTGGTTCTTAGCTACTGCCGGCGGGCATGGGTATTACTACCTTTGCCTGCCGGCAGTGGAAACACATCCCGATTCTGCTGGCAACTACGATTAGCGGCCGGCAGCCGGGTATTAGGGTTTTCAGCTGTCGACCCCGGCAATGAATGCCGGCCGGCACACATTTGAGAATCAGTGGGCTGCCGCCTATTAGTTAAAGGTAGTATATCTTTGAACTATATAGGGGTAGATGCCGGCCGGCATGTCGCCGGCACGTACCGGCGCGTGCTGGCCGGCACAACAGCATGCGATGTACAGTAGTTACTATATTTGTAGTGTAGTACGCACTGCATTAGTATAACTGCAGTACAGAGTTTGTGATAACACTAAAGTTCTTCAACATACTTAATGTTATCTTGTACAGCCTTTTGTTGAGACTGTACAATATATAGAAAGTGAGTTCTTTCTGTATTCTTTCTATCCCGTATATTAAAGCTTTATTTCAAGGGGTGAACTACACCTTAAATTTCCGTTTAGGAAATTACATAAGGTATTCTAGAATAGAATTAACCTTAGTTTTAATATCTTGGAAGTTTACAGCAATCGACTGGACCGGAAATACTAGTATGTGTCTTTCCTTCTTTCTTTTATAGCTTTTCTATATAAGCTACATGTTTCAATATAAGTGAATAGCCTTCACTTGATACTCATGGATTTTCTTCTCTTTACAGGAGGACCATCCGAAGTGCGGGAGTGTGTTCTGTAATGTCCGCAGTAAGAACTTCTGTGGACATCAACTTAGCAGGAGGCACGCAGCATGCACAGCCTCCAGAGGAGATTTCCGGCATTGGGACCCTCAGGTTTGTACTGTATGTTCTAACCTGATTACCGAGGCTTTTGACAATCCTAAGTCGACGGAGTCAAGGGATGATGCCAGGGAAAAGTTACAAACCTGGGTGAGGGGTTTTCAGAAAATCACCTCAGGCCCCTACCTTCCAAATGAGAAGATGAGGGCATACCTTTTCCCTAAAGCATCAGCTGATGCAGTCATGCCTCAGCCTCAGGTGGAGATACCAACTGTCCAGAATCCGGTAGATTCTGAAATCTCGGCTGCCCTTCAAGACATCCAATTGGACGATAGGATATCGGAGGTGTCGGATTCTACAGAGAGAGACCTACTAGGAGAAGGTCAGGAGGAGGAGCTGTCTCAGGCTCCTCAAATAGAGGAAGAAGAAATCGACGAGGTGTCGGTTACATGGGTTCCGGACCCTGAACCTGTTCCTTCTACATCGTCTGCTATCCCAGATGAACTGAGAAGGACTCTTTCTTCTATTGTTGAGATGATCCAACAAATTCAAAGAAAGAATGATGAAAAGGAAGCTGAAATGAAACTGGAGATACGTAGACTTGCAGCATCACATGGGCACCAGAAGCGACTCAACATGAAGGATCTTCCTTTGTGCTCGGACACCAATCCTTGTAGGTATGCCGAACAAATGCCAATGACAACCGGGAAGATCGTGATATCAGAAAAGTTGGGAGAAATTCCCCTGGAAAACGTGGAATTTTGGCCCAACAAAGATTCTTATCCAGACTGCTATGTCCGTCTTAGGAACGAGCTAGCCTCAAAGGAGGAGACGGAGCCAAAGGAGGTCATAGTTCTTGACCATAGTAAAGCACAGGCATTACTAGCAGGCTCTTTGAAAGAGAGGGGATTCACAAACTCAAAGGTGCCAGCCTTGAGTAAGAAGCTTCCCTCCTTTGTGGCCTCTCCAACCAGAGCCTTTCCCTTCATGGAAAAGGGTTATAAGGCAGCCTTAAAGGCGGTGGAGGCAAGAAAACCATGCCCCTCCTTAGAGGAGTGCGTGCCGTTATCTCTGAGCTTGCCCTTGGACCAAGAAGACTGGAAGGATGTCCACCTTACCTTCTCAGTCGGGAAGCTGGAAGCTGATATTGCTGAACGTCAGTTTGGTGAGGAACTTCCTTAACTGTCGGACGTTCTCTTGCGCAGAGAGCAAGAGACGAAGGAAAGACTTGCGGCATTGATGTCGGTGCAAACGACACTAGAAACGATGGTAAGTGACCCCAAAAACCAGGACATATTCATGGCAGTGGCCAAAACCCATCTGGCTACAGTTACGAAGGATCTCTATAGCTTTATTAAAGCTAGGAGAACCTGTAGAGAGTTCGTGTTCGCCTCGGCTGCGGTGAGGCACGAACCGATGAGAATGATATCCTCTCGTATCTGGGGTAAAGACCTCTTTCCCAATGAAGTGGTTGAAGAGGTAGTAGACAAGGCCGCCACAGAGAATAGGAACCTTCTCAAAAATTGGGGCTTACATTTTAAGAGAAAGTCTTCTCCAGATGAGGGTCCCCAATCCAAGAAGAAGACAAAAAGGCCTAGGCCATCCTCTCGGCCGGCTAAACCCTACCGACAGCAACAACAACAACTTCCTGTGACCGTGGTACCTCAGATAGTGGAAAAACCTCCAACCACGTACCAGCTGGTACCTCAACAAGTGACGTCACAGTCGCCAGTTTTTAACCAAACCTTCGAAAGGCAGACTTCTTCCTTTCGTGCGAAAGTTAGAGGAACAGCCAGAGGTTCTTCTAGACGCCCTTCAAGAGGGAGGGGATCCAGGGGCGGACGCGGTCAAGGATGCAAGGCCTCAGGTCCACAACAGCAGAAGTGAGATACTTCCAGTAGGAGGGAGACTACAGCTATTTAGGGATCGCTGGACTTTCGATCCCTGGGCCCACAGCCTAATAAAGAATGGACTAGGTTGGAGCTGGAGCAGTCCTCCACCTCAATTTCCTCAATTCTTCCAACACTCAACCCCCGTTCTGGAAGAATATGTCCGAGAGCTCTTAGACAAAAGAGTAATCCGGAAAGTTAAGTCCATCAAATTCCAAGGAAGGCTGTTTTGTGTTCCAAAGTAGGACTCAGAAAAACCCAGAAACATTCTAGACTTGTCTCCACTCAACAAGTTCATAGTGAACTACAAGTTCAGAATGCTCACACTTCAACACATAAGGACCCTACTGCACAAAAGGGCATATGCTGTTTCTATAGACTTTTCTGACACTTATTGGCACGTTCCAATTAATCGTCACCTCTCCTCCTACCTAGGCTTCAAGTTACATTGATAACTTTACGCCTTCGGAATCATGCCTTTCGGGCTAAACATAGCCCCAAGGATTTTCACGAAGCTCGCGAATGCAGCCGTCCATCAATTACGCCTAAAGGGGGTCCAAGTAGTAGCCTACTTGGACGACTGGCTGGAGTGGGCAGCATCCAGGACAGAATGCATGCAAGCTTCTAAGATAGTGATCCAGTACCTGGAACATCTGGGATTCAAGATCAACATCAAAAAGTCTTGACCTTCTCCAGCTCAAAAATTTCAGTGGTTGGGAATCCACTGAAATTTGGAGTCACATCGATTTTCCATTCCTGGAAAGAAGAGGAAAGAAATAGCAGGATCTGTCAAGAGACTATTGAATTCCAAACGGATATCAAGACACGAACAGGAGAGAGTGCTTGTGTTCTCCTCAGTTTGCTTCGATAACAGACCCAGTGCTAAGAGCACAGCTAAAGGATGCAACAGGAGTCAAGAGAAAATATGCATCAAACGCGCGAAGAGATCTAATAAGACCTCTACCGACTCGATTGTGAACGCTTCTCAAGCCGTGGTCCAATGCCAAGCAGTTGAAGATATCAATACTTCTTCAACCTCCTCCCCCGTCAGTAACTATCCCCACAGACGCTTCAAAGGAAGGCTGGGAAGGTCACTCTCATCAGAAGAGAGACCAAGGAGCTTGGTCCAATCTTTCCAAGTCATTTCACATCAACTTGCTAGAAGCCATGGCATTTCTTCTGACACTAAAGAAAGTATCTCCTCACCACTCGACCTACATAAGACTGGTTCTAGACAGTGAGGTGGTAGTGAGATGCCTGAATCGACAAGGGTCGAGGTCACCTCAAATCAACCAAGTGATGTTGGCCATATTCCGTTTGGCGGAATGGAAGAAATGGCACCTGTCAGCAGTTCACATTCAAGGGTTCCGCAATGTGACAGCGGACGCTCTATCCAGGTTTACACCTATAGTGTCAGAATGGTCCCTTGACGCAGGATCGTTCTCCTTCATCTTGAGCCAAGTCCCGGAGCTGCAGATAGACCTCTTTGCGACGAAAGACAACAAGAAAATAGATTGTTACGTGTCCCCATAGAGGATCCGCTAGCGGAGGCAGTGGACGCTATGTCCCTAGACTGGAACAGATGGTCCAATATTTATCTGTTCCTCCGCACAACCTCCTTTTGAAGGTTCTCAATAAGCTGAGATCTTTCAAAGGGAAAGCAGCAATAGTGGCCCACAAGTGGCCAAATAGCGTGTGGTTCCCTCTGGCATTGGAACTACGTCTAAAATTCGTACCGCTGCCGGATCCATCCCTGTGTCAACGAGTACAGAAGTCAACTGTCTTCGCTCCATCACAAAAAACACGGAACCTACATCTCATGATTTTCTCTCCTTAGTGATGAGAAAAAGATTCGGTGTTAAAGTCAGTTTAGACTTTTGGAGGAAACCAGAAGACATTATGAGGCTTCAGGGAAGAAATAGCTATCCTTTGTCAAGGCAAAGAAATTAAAAGAAATCCCGACAGATTCCTATTTACCATTTTTCATTCACCTTCATGAGCAAGGTTTAGCAGCCAACACAATTCTATTGTTGTAGCCTGCCTTGACAAGTCAGATATCATATGCCTTACAGGTCGACCTTTCTAACGACGTTCTTAATGAACTACAAAGGCCCATGCTGGGCTTAGCCCTTCAGCACTTCCAAAGACCCTTTGCATGGTGATTAGATATGATTATTCATTTTGTATAAATAATGAACAATGAGGAATGTGCTTAGAGGGTTTTGAATTCAAGTCATATATCTGTTTGTACTCGCTTTGGGGGCCAGAGTTAGTGAAATAGTGGCTCTCTCTAGAGAGGAGGGCCACGTCCAGTTCTTGGAGGGAGAACTGAATCTATTTCCAGACCCAACGTTTCTTACCAGGAACAAGCTACCAACCAACAGGTGGGGTCCCTAGAGAATCAGCCCTCTGAAGGAAGATGCATCTGTATGTCCTGTGGAGTGCCTAAAGGTCTATCTTCATAGAACTTTAGACTTTATGGGAGAACAGGTGTTCAGAATAGAAACCCTGGGTTCAAAGTTATCTATAACTAAGGGCAAAATTCACCTGGGTTGTTATTAATCAGTTTTTCAGTATGAGAATACCCTCAGGAAGAAACTGATTAATAACAACCCAGGTAAAGATGATGGCCACATAGGAGTATATGTAATTCCATGTAAGGATTGTGAGAAATGCTACATCGGGGAGAGCGGCCGCTCGTTGGAAGAGAGGAAAAGGGAACATATTGTAGCTTGCAGATCAGGGAACTACTATAGTGCCATAGCCCGACATACTTGGGAGAAAAGTCATGCAAAACCTTTAACAAGGCAGAAATTATTTACAGGTGTCGTGACAGGGCAATCAGGAGAACGATTGAAGGTGCTGTGATCTCTTTGAACAAGACTTTTGAGGGTAACAGGGGAATAGTAGAAGATGAAAACATCAGTGAAGAAATATGTAGGAGAAGTAAAATTCGTAACTGTAGGAGTATATGTGCCAAGATAAGAGATGCTTCCTCCTCTGTCCCTCCTTCACATGTGCATCCTCCACAGACATTGCAAGTGACAAACGACCAGAACTACCATAGCATCGAATTGGCTAGTGACCATCGTAAAATACCACCCAGAAGATCTCAAAGAATCTTGGAAAGGACAAGGGCCCAACAACCTGAAATCGCTTTGTAATTGATTTTAATCTGTTATAATTATATGGCTATGTATTTGAATTGTTTATGTACTTCTGTTTTTCCTTATATCAGTACCTGACTTGTAATTTTATAAACATTTTAGTGACCAAGTCCACAGATGATAGACGAAAGCTCTAAACGTTTTTTGTAATATCTACAAATATACACCGTTTTCACACACGTCTTACATCATTGTGGAACCTTTTCAAGATATATATATATATATATATATATATATATATATATATATATATATATATATATATATATATATATATATATATGATAAATTTTGCACATTTAAACGTGTTTTTCACATCTCAAATAAGCCATATATATCAACACATTAAAGTCTCGGGATCAGAGCCCATACCACATCGTGGCTGAGTGATATGGTCAATGTCACACAAGTATCCTGGACCAGGGTTAGAAGCCTTGCAGGGCAGATACTATAGTCTTCGAGTGATTTTTGCCAGGGGGTCTGATCCCGAGGTTGTTAAGAGAATCCAGACTTTATTTGAAATATTGAAATATATATATATATATATATATATATATATATATATATATATATATATATATATATATATATATATATATATATATATTTTTGGGCTCAAGCCATGTCGTCCTGATGGAAGTTCCTATTGGGTAGCTTCATAGGGTATATTACAACTACGGCGATATTCCCAGAGAATTTACCTTAAGGTACCAGAATTTTAATCCTGGAGCGAATATCCCTCATGAAAGGGATATCGCGACATATCAGAGGACGCATTCTTGACACGCCACATGGCAATCTGCACCCCGAACAGAGATTACGTATCGCAGGGGTCAATTGGCAAGAAACGAAATCGGGAAAGAAAAAGGGGGAGCCGCTCCTAAGGCTCCCTATCTCCCGTTTCGTAAGCTTGCCTGGCGCCAATCCTGGCGCCATCTGTATTCCTTTTTGCGTAGCTTAACAACTCGGTGTTTTTTCCTGTGTTTCTCGCAAATCTTGGATTTATTCTACTTTTCATGGCTTCTCCAACTTCGTCGGCCTCTGATAAGTTGAGTACCATGTCTTTTATGTATAAATGTAGGCTCTTGGTAATTTTTTAAGTGATTAATAGGTTTAATCTTTGTTACAAGAGCCGTAGCCTACCGGAGGCGTCATGGACGCTGTCGCTCGCTAGGTATAAGTTTAGTTAGCCAGAGCGACATTCCCGGTTATTTTGCTTTAATAAATTTTAGCTATTTAGCGTTACATAGGATTTCCTTTCGTGCTTTAGTATTATTTTGGCGAAGTATTCGCCAATTCTTGCCTACGCTAGGCCATGTAGCCTAGTCGTTTGGTCCTAGTACTTCATGCATCATTTTGGTTTTTCCGAGTGTATTAAAATTTTATTGAAGCTTTAGGCTGTTTTTTATACATTTAAGATTATGTTGAATATTTCCAAGATAGTATACGAGTGAGTTTCGGTGATTTAGGTAATCGATTCTCTTGGTGCCTAGGCTAAGTTGCTTATGGAGCCTTAGTATACTTTCTCATACTCCCCAGTTGCTTTCTTTTCTTCGGAGAAGGTATGCAATCCCTTTCCCTCTGTTTAAGCCTTGGACTTATCCCTAAGTGGTTTATCTGAATTAACTTTCGATAAAACTATACTGGGGTGTTACTGTACCTTCCTGTTCCAGTAAGTCTGGTTTCAGAGAGGGACAGAACAACAGAGTTTTTAGTCTGAGTCTGTGTTTGTCTGGCTTGGGGTAGAGTCTCCCTCGCTGGCCTGACACAGACATAGGAGGCTTAGCCTCCTTAGGTCACTACCGAAGGTTTCTGTACGAGATGATTCCTTCTTTTGTGATCTAGCAGACTAGTCCTTGTTGCTGTTCCCGGGGGAGGATAAGATTCTTTCCCTGGGAGTAGCAACACCTTCCTTGCTTTGGTTCTCTGGGAGCTGGCAAGTATTGCTGGCCTCCCTCCTTGGATCTCCCTTAGGCTAAGATGAGTTTCTTGGCTGCGGGTGATCCTTCACTAAAGCAAGGTTGGTAGGACCCTCTTTTGTCCCTTCCCCCTCTATCTCCGTAATGGCCTAGCCATTACAGTACTGTACGTCATTCTACATCTGGACCTAGAATAGGTTAGGATGTGGAACTGACTCAGTCCCTTGCCGGCCGGCAGAGCTGCTGGCCGGCAGGGGTCTTCTGCTTTGAGTGCTGCTCGGACCTCCCTTGGTCCCTCATCCATGCCTGCCTGTAGAACCAGACGGCACTGGTCAGGAAGCCTGAATTAGATTCTCCCCTTCCTTATATGCACTCTTTCGGATTGCCGGGCTTGGAGGTAGTATACGCTCTTATCCCGGCATCCATTCTGTTTTTCTTCTAGTGCTGTACCCGACCCGGCTGCCGGCCTATGAGGCTGGAAGCCGGGCAGTTGTAGTCCTCTGGTTCTTTTGCTGCCGGCTGGCATCGGTCGTGTACATTTGCCGGCCGGCTAATGTCAGCCCTTGTCTGCCGGTCGCCTTATAGCTGTTAAGTAGTATACTTTAAAGCTAGTTATGGTGTGTGCCGGCCGGCACATAACCTCCTATACTGTATCAGTATTCTTCAGTATAACATATACTGTAAGAAGAAAACTATAGTATAGGTTTTGATACAGCACTGTGTGTTCTAACACTCTTGTGTTTTCTTGCACAGCCCTTTGCTGTTGCCCTACAGATAGAAAGTGAGTTCTTTCTTGTCTATTATCCAAGATTTTAAAATCATTGCTTAGGTGTGAGCTCCACCTGTTTCCTCTGGAAACTTTGCATTGGTTATTCTAGAAGAGATTAACCATTCGATTTTATTATCTGGAAGGCTGCAACAATTGGTTGTGAAGGAAACACAAGTGTGTGTCTTTCCTTTCTGAATTGTTATGCTATACTATGCATATCCAGTGATACATAGTTCACTTGATACTCATGGAAATTTCTTCTCTTTACAGGAGGACCCTCCGAAGTGCGGAAGTGTTTTCTGCAACGTCCGCAGCAAGAACCTCTGCGGACATGAGTTTTGTAGGAGACACGCAGCATGCGCTGTCTCCAAGGGTGATCTCCGGTATTGGGACCCTCAGGTATGTACTGTGTGCACTAACCTGATTACTGAGGCCTTTGATTCCCCTAGAACGGCCGAATCAAGGGATATAGCAAGGGAGAAGCTTCGTACCTGGGTAAGAGGCTTCCAGAAGAACACATCTGGACCTTATCTTCCAAGTGAGAAGATGAGGGCATATCTTTTCCCTAAGGCATCAGCTGATGCAGTGATTCCCCAGCCTCAAGAGGAGATCCCCCAAGTTCAGATCCAGGTGGATGCTGAAGTAGCTGTCGCTATGCAAGACATCCAGTTAGATGACAGGATGTCTGACGTGGACGAGCGTCTGGAGGAAGACCTCCTGGCAGAAGCCCAGGATGAAGTTCAAGCCCCAGACGTTGTTGAGGAAGAGGTCGACGAGGTGTCGGCTACTTCCGTTCAGATCCCGGAGCCTATTCTCTCAACATCGGCCGGTCTCCCAGTAGAGCTGGGACAGGCCCTCTCCTCCATTGTTGGAATGATCCAACAAATGCAAAAGGAGAATCAGGAGAAGGCAGCTGCAATGGAACTGCGGATGCAGAGCCTTGCAGAATCACATGGGCCCCAGAAAAGGCTCAATATGAATGACCTTCCCTTGTGCTCAGATGCTAACCCATGGAGGTATGCTGAGCACATGCCGATGACGACTGGAAAGATCGTCATCTCGGATAAGGTGGGCTCAGTTCCCCTAGAGGAGGTGGAATTCTGGCCCAGCAAGGCATCATATCCGGACTGTTATGTCCGGCTGAGGAAGGAACCAGCTTCAAAGGAGGAGACAGAGCCGAAGGAGGTCATAGTGATGGACCATGCTAAGGCTCAAGCTCTGCTTTCATCCTTGATGAAAGAGAGGGACTTCTCTAACTCAAAGGTAGCTGCATTGAGCAAGAAGCTCCCTTCCTTTGTGTCCTCTCCTGCTAGAGCCTTCCCCTTTTTACAGAAAGGGTTTGCAGCTGTACTAAAAGCAGTCGAGGCCGGCAAGCCTTGTCCCTCCCTGGAGGAGTGTAAACCCTTGTCGCTGGCCCTGCCTATGGACCACAAAGACTGGAAGGACGTCCATCTTACGTTCTCAGTTGGGAAGTTGGAGGCTGATATTGCCGGACGCCAGTTCGGCGAGGACCTCCCTAAGCTGTCTGACTTTCTTTTGCGAAGAGGGTTCGAGACAAAAGAAAGACTGGCTGCCTCAATGTCTCTTCAGACTACTCTGGAGACGATGGCAAGTGACCCCAAGGTCCATGAAATGTTCATGGTGGTGGCCAAGACTCATCTGGCCACAGTGACGAAGGACCTTTATGGCTTCGTCAAGGCGAGGAGAGCTTGTAGGGAGTTCGTGTTCACCTCGGCTACGGTGAGGCAACAGCCAAGGAAACTAATCTCCTCCAACATTTGGGGCAAAGACCTTTTCCCTACCGATATGGTCAAAGAAGTTGTTGATAAGGCCGCCTTGGAGAATAGAAACCTTCTCCAGAAGTGGGGCCTGGCTATCAAATGAAAGTCTTCCCCGGATGAGGGTCCTCAACCAAAGAGGAAGACTATGAGGACTAGGCTACCGTCTCGGCCAGCCAAGCCTTTTAGACAGCAACAGCAACTGCAATTGCCATTGCCTCCAGTGCCCCAGATGGTGGCACAAACCCCGACCACTTTTTAGTGGGTACCCCAGGCTGTGTCGACACAGTCCACGGTATTCACCCCAACGTTCGAAGGGCAGTCTACTTCCTTTCGAGCAAAGCCTAGAGGAGCAGCCAGAGGCTCGTCTAGGCGCCCCTCAAGGGGAAAGGGATTCAGGGGTGGTTGTGGTCAGGGAGGCAAGACCTCAGGACGGCAGTCCAAGTGAGATGATACCGGTAGGAGGGAGACTTCTGAAATTTCGGGATCGGTGGACATTCGATCCCTGGGCCCACAGCCTACTCAAGAATGGACTGGGCTGGAGCTGGTACAGCACTCCACCCCCGTGCCTTCGGTTTTTCCAACACTCCACCCCCGTTCTGGAGGAGTACGTTCAAGAACTGTTGGAGAAAAATGTGATCCGAAAGGTGAAGTCCATCAAAATTCAAGATGCTAACACTGCAACACATAAGGACCTTACTGCCCAAGAGGGCATATTCTGTCTCTATAGACTTGTCAGACGCCTATTGGCACATTCCAATCAACCGTCGACTCTCCCCCTACCTAGGGTTCAGGCTACAACGAAGACTATACGCCTTCAGAGCCATGCCATTCGGGCTAAACATAGCCCCAAGGATTTTCACGAAGCTTGCGAGCGTAGCTCTCAAACAATTACGCCTAAAGGGAATTCAGGTAGTAGCCTACCTGGACGACTGGTTGGTGTGGGCAGCATCCGAGACAGAATGCTTGCAAGCTTCCAGTCAAGTGATCCAGTTCCTAGAGTACCTAGGCTTCAAGATCAACAGAAAAAAGTCTCGACTTTCTCCATCTCAAAAGTTCCAGTGGCTGGGAATCCACTGGGACCTATTGTCACACCGTTTCTCCATCCCGGCGAAGAAAAGGAAGGAGATAGCGGGTTCTGTCAAGAGACTTCTAGATACCGAAAGGATATCAAGAAGCGAACAGGAGAGGGTACTGGGCTCTCTCCAGTTTGCTTCGGTGACAGACCCAGTGCTAAGAGCACAGCTAACAGATGCAACCGGAGTTTGGAGAAGTTATGCATCAAACGCGCGAAGAGATCTGAGAAGACCAGTTCCGCTTCGGCTACGTACTCTTCTCAGGCCTTGGTCCCAAGCCAGACATCTAAAGAAGTCGGTTCTTCTTCAGCCACCTCCCCCGTCGGTGACGATTCACTCAGATGCCTCGAAGGAGGGATGGGGAGGTCACTCTCATTGGAAAAAAGTCCAGGGGACTTGGTCCAAGCTATTCAAGACCTTTCACATAAACTTTCTAGAAGCTATGGCAGTGCTCCTTACCTTAAAGAAAGTCTCCCCGCGTCACTCGATCCACATAAGGTTGGTGATGGACAGCGAGGTAGTTGTGAGATGCTTTAATCGACAAGGATCGAGGTCACCACCTCTCAACCAGGTTATGTTGGCCATCTTCCGATTGGCGGAAAAGAAGAAGTGGTACCTGTCGGCAGTTCACCTTCAAGGAGTCCACAATGTGACAGCGGACGCTCTATCCAAGTTCACACCGATAGAGTCGGAATGGTCCTTAGACGCAGGATCATTCTCCTTCATTCTGAATCAAGTCCCAGAACTGCTGATAGACCTCTTTGCGACGAAAGACAACAAGAAGTTGCCCCTGTACGTGTCCCCGTACGAGGACCCCTTAGCGGAAGCAGTGGACGCGATGTCCCTCGACTGGAACAGATGGTCCAGGATTTATCCGTTCCCTCCTCACAACCTTCTGTTGAGGGTCCTCAACAAACTGAGATCCTTCAAGGGGGTAGCGGCAATAGTGGCCCACAAGTGGCCGAACAGCGTGTGGTTCCCCCTGGCATTGGAACTAAAGCTGAAGTTTGTACCGCTACCAGATCCAGTTCTGACCCAGCGAGTCTAGAAGTCGACTGTCTGCGCTTCATTACAGAAAACCCAGACCCTGCAGCTCATGATTTTCTCTCCCTAGCGGTGAGAAAGCATTTCGGGATTTCAAAAGCCAGCATAGACTTCCTAGAGGAATATAAGTGCAAATCTACTAGAAGGCAATATGAGTCATCTTGGAGAAAATGGGTGGCCTTTGTCAAGGCGAAGAATCCGCAGGAGATCTCGACAGACTTCTGCTTATCTTTATTCATCCAACTCCATGGTCAAGGGTTGGCAGCTAACACGATTTCAGCGTGTAAGTCTGCTTTGACAAGACCCATTCTATATGCCTTCCAGGTCGACCTAGGTAACGAGATATTTAATAAAGTTCCGAAAGCCTGCGCTAGGTTCAGACCTTCCGCACCTCCAAAGCCCATTTCATGGTCTTTAGACAAAGTTCTTCATTTCACTTCTCTGTTGAGCAATGAAGAGTGTGCGTTAAAGGATTTGACACAAAAAGTTATTTTCCTATTTGCACTCGCGTCCGGGGCCAGGGTTAGTGAGATTGTAGCCCTCTCGAGAGAGGCAGGTCGTGTTCAGTTGCTGGATGGGGGAGAACTGAATCTGTTTCCCGGATCCTACGTTTCTCGCCAAGAATGAGTTACCCACCAACAGGTGGGGTCCCTGGAGAATCTGCCCTCTGAAAGAAGATGCATCTCTATGTCCAGTAGAATGCCTAAAGGTCTATCTTCATAGAACTTCAGACCTCTAGGGTGGTCAACTATTCAGGGGAGAAACATCAGGCTCAAATTTATCTCTGAATCAACTCAGAGCGAAAATCACATATTTTATTCGCAGAGCGGATCCAGACAGTACACCCGCAGGTCACGATCCGAGGAAAGTTGCCTCATCCTTAAATTTCTTTAATTGTATGGATTTTAAACATCTCCATTCATATACTGGCTGGAAGTCTTCCAGAGTGTTTTTTCGCCATTATGCGAAGCAAGTAGAGGAACTAAAGAGATCTGTGGTAGCAGTGGGTCGCGTCGTTAACCCTACTGTTTAACTCTGCGAGGAACAGTGGTTTTAATTGGGACGATTAATTCCAGGGTGAGTGTGTAGTTACATACTGTACTACAAACTAAGTGAGGGCACTGAGTTGCCCATGTAGACTGTTCCATTTCCAAAGGTGAACCTAGCATAAGTGCAGACATGTGTGCCGAGCGTTTCTAACGCTAATGTGATTGATTTGTAATACAGACTTTTATGACTTTGATACCTCGGTATCTTAAAAGTGGCATTTAATGTTTTTTCTTTCAGATAAACAAGTTCTGTTTACTATCATACTTATGCTTAAAGTTTTGGGTTATCCTCTTCTTATATATACATATATATATATATATATATATATATATATATATATATATATATATATATATATATATATATATATATATATATATATATATATAATTGTTGTTAACCTGTCTATTTATTGTCTGTCAATAAACTTGTTCTTGAGAACCTTGCGTCTCCTTCACCTGTGTCAATTTATTGGTATAATTGAGCAATCATTCTATGTACCTTATCTGGGATAATTCTAAGAGAATTGTTCCTTTATGCAAGCTATGTTGCATTGGTTTATGCTTTCCCTTAACGGGAGGACTCTGTCCCATAAGGGGACGATGGCGGTTTTACTAGTTTCCTCCTATGCGGATATAAACCTTTGTCCAATACAAGTATTGTGCGGAGAACTGGTCGATATTTCATATTGACGCAGTGGTTCTTTACAAACTTTGCTTTACTTAATATAGGGTGAGACCACTATATTAGCTTGCCTGGTATTCATACAGGTATATGTACTCTTCGAGACTTTTCCAGAGTCTAGTAGGACTCTTTCCTGTAGGGGGCAGGAAGCTCTAACATGGTTTATAGTTAGTTGAAAAGATGTATAACGGTAACATCTTAGGTCTCTAGGTCTAGTCGACCGGGAAAAATTACCTCCGGGGAGTACGGCACGTTCTGAGAATCCACAGATACAGTAATGCTCTGGTATACTTCCATAAGGACGACATGGCTTGAGCCCAAAAAACGGATTTTGAGCGAAGC
Organism: Palaemon carinicauda; assembly: GCF_036898095.1. Classification (NCBI taxonomy): domain Eukaryota; kingdom Metazoa; phylum Arthropoda; class Malacostraca; order Decapoda; family Palaemonidae; genus Palaemon; species Palaemon carinicauda. Next base: position 13,549,437 of record NC_090733.1, on the reverse strand, counting down.
GAAAAATCTATTTTTGGGTGAGATGGCCATGTCGTCCTGATGGACCCGCCCTTCCCTTTCTAAGAAAGGGCTGTAGGACCCCTCCCTACATACAGTATCTGTAGCACCTCATGTACGCTACAAGGAATACAAATGGTGCCAGGATTGGCGTCAGGCACGCTTACGAAACGGGAGATAGGGAGCCTTGGGAGCGGCTCCCCCTTTTTTTTCCCGATTTTGTTTCTTGCCAATTGACCCCTGCGATACGTAATCTCTGTTCGGGGTGCAGATTGCCATGTGGCGTGTCAAGAATATGTCCTCTGATATGTTGCGATATCCCTTTCACGAGGGAGATTCGCTCCAGGAGTTAGAATTCTGGTACCTTAAGGTAAATTCTCTGGGAATATCGCCGTAGTTGTAATATACCCTAGGAAGCTACCCAATAGGAACTCCCATCAGGACGACATGGCCATCTCACTCAAAAATAGATTTTTCGCTTCGCTCAAAATCCGTTATATATATATATATATATATATATATATATATATATATATATATATATATATATATATATATATATATATATATATGTGTGTGTGTGTGTGTGTGTGTATATATATATATATATATATATATATATATATATATATATATATATATATATATATATATATATATATATATATATATGTGTGTGTGTGTGTGTGTGTATATATATATATATATATATATATATATATATATATATATATATATATATATATATATATATATATATATATATATATATATATACATATATATATATATATATATATATATATATATATATATATATATATATATATATATATATAAAGAAAATCGCACAGGCATACATGAGAGACTTGTCTCAGCATTGTAGGTTTATATGCGAGTGAACCATTAGGTTGTAACTGAGAAGCAAGGTGAATACAATTATGCAAACAAACTTCCTTTATCAGACATCGAGCTCAAAAAAAAAAAACAAAAAAAAAAAAAACACGGGCTAGTAGGCTTACACGGGCTGGTTTATTAAATGTGCACGAAAAACCAATTGATAGGATTCTGACAAGCAAAACCATTATAGTGTAGGAACGTGTATGAAACAGGTGCGGTACAGCTAACACTGCTATTGTAAAGACATTTCCGGGCCACTTATCGTGACGCTGCATATTATACTTCTTTTGCAACTACTACAGATTTACAAAGCATGCAAGTAAAATCTTGGAAGATCGGATATCATCAGAGACTGTGATCCGGATTATCCTCTTTTACACTTTAAACTGCTTCCTGGAAACTCATTCTGGAAATTGATACCTGAATTTCGGAATTCGTCTTTTTATTCATCATCTGAGTCTCAACCATGGAGACTTATCCTTCTGAAGCCTCTATTGCTTCAGGAAATTTTGTAAACCATTATCAATAGTAGAACTCTGAGTATTTGAAGAATCTTGTAAAATACTATGAATATTTTCATTAGTATTAAAAATAGTAATGGTTGTATGTCTATCTGTAGGACTTGGTTTGGTGGCAATTATATTCTTTCGCTGATACTATTTTGCAATTCTCTATGCTAAATCGACAAATAAGAGAATAAAGCATAGGATTTTATATAATGTACATTATGATATATCTGACCTCAGCACAGCCTCTGTACCATAGTGTTCCACTGTTCAGTCGGTTTCCTTATTTGCTTTCCTCACTGGATTTTATAGGCAGTAGGTTGGCCAAGGCACCAGCCACCCGTTGAGATACTACCGTTTACCTTACCTCATTGCCTTATTCTATGTTTGGGTTCCCCCATGTCCCTCAGTGTGAGGCACCTCGTATATCCACCAGAGAGGTGCTAATGCATCTTCCGGTGTATTTTGCATCTTCCAGTCATGGATGGTGGTGGATGCATCTTGGGTATTTATCGAGCTAGAGAGTTATTGGGCCCTTTGACTGGCCATACAGTACTATATTGTATCCCTTTATCTGGTTACGGTTCATATCATCTTTGCCGACGCATAAACAGAATAGTCGGCCCTATTCTTTGCACATTTTTCTCTTTCCTCATATACTTGACCACACTGATATTACCAAATAATTTTTCTTCTCTCAGGAAGTTACCTACTGCATTATAATTGTGTCGTGCCTACTTTCCTCTTGGTAAGGGTAAAAGAGACTCTTCAGCTATGGTAAGCAGCTCTTCTAGGAAAAGGACACTCCAATGTTCTCCTTCCGTGGATAGTGCCATAACATCTGTACCATGGTCTTCCACTTTCTTGGGTTAGAGATCTCTTGCTTGAGAGTACACTCGGGCACACTATTCTATCTTATTTCCCTTCATCTTGTTATTTTGATGTTTTTATATGAAGGGTTTATTTTAATGCTGTTATTGTTATTAAATTTTTCTTGTAGTTTTTTTCCTTATCTCCTTTCCTCACTGGACTATTTTTTCCTGTAGAAGCCATTGTGCTTATAGCATCGTCCTTATCTAACTAGGGTTGTAGCTTAGCAAGTAATAATAATAATAACAATATTATCTTTGTATGAGTCCTTGGACTTATACTATTCTACACAAACAACAACAATGATAATAATAATAATAATAATAATAATAATAATAATAATAATAATAATAATAATGATAATGATACCAATAAAAATAATAATAATGATTGGTGCACAGGGCCAAGTACGTTTATATTACGTATGTCAGTGTGTAGGTCAACTGCTTCCTGAGAAGAAAGAAAAGATAAGCTATGATCTAAATTTTCCCAAATCAGAAGCTTTTACCTGAAAGCCTTTGTACTTTGACTGTTACCGAGTTATTTAGGGGTGATTTCAGGGTTAAAGGATGGGGAGTTTGATATAGTAGCGGCCAGAAAGCACGAAACAATCACTTTTCCTGACACCCAAACTTTTCCAGTTAGGATTCCTGTCATATTTAAATTCTTGATGTTCCTACTGGAAATATTGCAAGTCGACTCTCTTCTTCATGAAGAACACGTTGTAGACCGGTGTAGGAGATTTACTTTTTCACTTTAGATACTAATTGATTCAAAAGCAAACACATATTATAACTTTCTTAAAATGAACGATCGTAATTCTACACATGGTAGCAATAATATTTGTATTATTTGTCAGTCTCTCTTCCTCTAGGTCTGTATGTATGTATGTATGTATGTCACACACACACACACACAACACACACACACACACACACACACACACACATATATATATATATATATATATATATATATATATATATATATATATATAAATATACATATATATATATATATATATATATATATATATATATATATATATATGTATATATGTATGTGTATATATATATATATATATATATATATATATATATATATATATATATATATCATATAAATATATATACATATATATATATATATATCTATATATATATATATATATATATATATATATATATATATATATGTGTGTGTGTGTGTGTGTGTGTGTGTGTGTGACATTATTTCGGAAACTATCAATCATTTTTGTAAGGTATGATGGTACTAAAAGCTGTTACTGACATAATTAAAAAAAAAAAAAAAAAACAATAAAATAGTTAAAGAATCACAATGAATGGATAACACATCATACAAACAAGTAGACTATGGAAAGTTTGAACAGTTCCTCGTAATAAACAAATAAAACATATAACAGTGAGTTCAGAAGAATACGAATGATTTTATTTGTGTTCCAGGAAAAAACAATATACAATTTTGGCGTTGTATGTGGGCTAAAACATTTGCATGTTATGAAGCTGAGTATTTACAGATTTTTCAAAAGGGTGTTCATATTCTGCTTCCTATCAATCCCACGTTCCGGGTTGACCAATATGAAATGTGATGTAAATACTGATTCACATTGATCGTTGTCAACTGTCTATAACTTTTGCATCTTTTAAGACTACTGTAAAAAAAAAAAAAACAAGATTTAACTAAAACGGGCACTCAGTAGAGTGCTTACATTCGCCAACGACATTACAAAATAGGTAATCGAATTATATACATTTTGGCAAAAGTTTCAGGCAAATCAGATGATGATTTATAGCAATATAGCAAAAGGACGTTAATAACATTCTCGTGACCCTGACCTTCACTTTTCACCCAATCACTCCGGAAATCTAATAAAATGGCCCATTTACTGTTAAATCCAAGGTCCTCTAATGGGAGAGGTCGGCTCATCAGAGAGGTATGCGCATGTGGGCGGAGCTTTTGTGAAGTCATTTTACGGTGACGGGGGCTGAGGTTTGACCTGACTAGAGGTAGTCTTACTTGATATCTGTCACGTTTATTAACTTCCATCAGCCATGCCTTCCAATTGTGCTGTATTTGTATGCCATAATAATAGCAAAAGACCATTAATATAAGCATTCGAGTTATTACTTTCCCAAAAGGAAAAAATACAAAGAAGAAATGGATGCACGTTTGTTACCGCACAGACTATGTTAACTGGAAGCGTGTTCTAATTTGTTCTGTCTATTTCAAAGCAGAGGACTATACTGATGACATGAAGTACCAAATCCTGGGAATTGAAAGACCCAAATATCAACGTGCACTGAAGGAAGAGGCTGATACATTTCTTCCCTGGCTGTGACACCTAGATTACAGAAAGTAAAATGCATTAGACTCTCAAATTAAAGTCTTCTGCCGTTGTCTATAAGTGATCATTAAAAATATGAAAAATATTCAGTTTTTTTGTTCTTTAATTGAATGATTTGAGGTTTTCTGTCATCCTGACATCTAAGGTTATTAACATCGAAAATATAAATGGTTGTTTGTGATTTCATTAAACCTGAAATGCAACACTGTCTTCACAGGCTAAAGTGTATCTGAAAAGTAAGAGGAGAGATGTACACGAGCTATAAAGGGAGGACTCGAGAGGACAGCCCAGGAATTGTTATGTGAAATGGAGAATTGTCATTCAGATACCAATGGAGTTTCTTCAGAAATCTCTGTTCAAAAAATTATTCCACAGCCTGAAGAGAGTTCCGAACAAAATAGAATTAAACAAGTAGAGGAAGTTGATGGGCTAAAGAAAAAAATAGAGCATTTGGAAAAGACCAATCAAGAACTCCCAAAACTGGTTAGTTTGGAAATGGAAGTGACAGAACCTAAGCTCTCATTATCTGGAATAAACAAATTATTTAAACCTGTGCTAAGTACAACACAGATAAGTGCTCTCATAACTAATAAGTTTGTCAATCAATGGAGCGATGAAGACGTATCGTCAGCTTTCCCTCCTAGAAGCATGAGCACCAAATGCTATTCATATTTGCGAACTAAAAATAGGATTTCCTCTGCAGCCAACAAGTACACTGAACAAAAAAGCAACAAAATCTCAAATGTGAGCCGAGTATTTTGCATTCGGTTCTGTCTCTGATGAAGGCAAATTAAAAAAAAAAAAAAACTTGCCATTATTTCAATTGATGAAATGAATATTGCTAGTAAGTGGAGTTATAACAAAGGGATGGGTGTTTTGTATGAACCTCATGATAAAGTTCAAGTGGTTATGTTAACAGGTTTCACGGCAAGCTGGAAGCAACCCATATACTACTCTGATGTGCATAAGAAACTGACTGATAATATTTTGAATTTGGAAAAAGGCGGATTTTCCGTTGTGGCAGTTGTCCAGGATCATGGACCTACTAATTTGAGGGTTTGGAAAAAATTCGTGAGTGATCCCCTTAACCCATGAAAAGTGTTTCTTAAAAACCCATGTGCTGACAGGTATGTCCTATGTCCTCATATTTGCTGCTGCTGCTCCCCATATGATAAAGTTAATCAGAAATCATATTCTGGATCACGGTTTTCTTATGGAGAATGGAAATAACGTATCTGATGCCTGTGTCCGTGAAATAGTAATGAAAACCGTGCCAGGGTATGCATTAGCATATGAAATTAATAAAACACATATCAATATATGTGGCTTACAAACACAGCATGTAAAGTATGCTGCACAGCTACTTTCAAAGTCATGTGCTAAGACATTGTATTCTTTTTAGGAGAAAGGGGCTTATTAGAGAGCAACCATTAAAAGGAAACTGTCAATTTTATTGGTACAGTGAATGAATGGTTCGATGTCATGAATTCCTTCATGATGTTAGGAGACATAAAAACCAGCAATGCATTTGGGATAGATTTGGATAGAAAGAAAAGTTCTCTACAAAGAATGGTTGATGCTATGCTGAGAATGAGAGTAAAAAAACAAAAACAATTTTTAATTGCCTTTACAAATTCCGAAGAGGTGTGACATTATCTTGTCACTCAGTGATTGTGACATGGAGATTATATCAAGACTGTCTTCAAATTTTTTTGGAATGTATTAAGCAGATGAGCGGTTCTCATGATCATCCCAATGCAGTTAACTTTAAATACAGATAGAAAAACCTTTTGCTAGGTAGTGATATTGAACTTGTTAGCGATAAGGCAAACTGCGAAAAAGGATATGAAAACCTTGACCCATTATCCCACTATGGACATGGACCTGATAAATGGACCTTGTGGAAATGGACCTGATAAATCTTTCAATGACAGGGAACTGGCCATAGAAATATGTATGACAAACATCATTTTTAGAGACCTGGAATTTGATGTGGATCTTAAGAATGACGAAATGCTCCCTGAAGAAACAGAATCTGCTAAATGTCAGAAATCCAGTTACCACAGGATCTTTTATCGAGGAAGAGTCCTTGAGATATATCGGTGGATATGTAGTGAAAAAGTTTTCGTTTAAATATCCAAGTTTAAGGTATACTGTTAATAGCAAGAAGTCAGAGACATGGGTCCATTATATATGTGCAGATAAACTCTACGCACAATCCAACGATTTTTACAGAAATTCACGGCTCTGGTCTTAGACCAGGAACAAAATGCAGAAAAACCAAGGCTGCTGAAATGAAATCTGTTGTCGCTGGTGTTCCTGACTAGGTTTTGGATTTTTTTGCCAAAATATCAGTGCTTTTTAGAATACGGCATATCAACAACATTATTGACATGAGTAAAAAGAAACAAAGGACTTGCAAGAGTAGAGTAAGAAAAACCATGAAAACAAAAACTTAATTTTTCCCCTTGAGGGTCCACACCTGGTTCGGTTAGAAACAAACTCATGCATATCTTAATTCCATCAGTCAATACATTACAGTATTTGTGTTCCCTTTAAAGAAACCTCTATACCATATGACTATGTTTAAAAGCATCAGATTATCATAAAATTTTGATTAAGGTCTACCATACGGATAATCTGTACTTTATGTAAAAAAAAAAAAGAAAAAAAATATTAAGGAGTATTTTTATTTTGGAAAGGCATCCTTGCATCATCGTACTACGTATACCTGTCAGCTAATGCTGTCAAGGGAGACTACTCGTAATGTGACGTCATGTGCAGAAAAGAACGTATTTTCGATTGCTGATGAGCCGATCTCTCCCATTAAGGGACCTTGGTTAAATCGTCACTGCCAAAGGATTCACGGAATAAGATTCGTCAGTTTCCTCTTGAGAGTCTTAATATTTTTAGATATGTGGATGTCTCATGGGAGCTTATTGCATAGTCTCGGGCCCGCATATCTAAAGGCTATAGAGTTGACAGTATACATGTATCTAGGTTCTAATAGTTTGAAACCATCTGAAACTATTCTCGTGTCAACACGATTTGTTGGCTGCGCAATATGTAACAATTCTCTTTGGCATTCTAGACGACTTTTTGGGTTATTGTACATATTCTATATTCAATTCTCGCTTTAATCGGCAGCCAGTGTAAACAAT
>NC_090733.1:13531638-13536638 GCF_036898095.1 Palaemon carinicauda | reverse complement strand
CTCAAGGCTCCGGGAGAGCTGTGCCGGCTGGGCCGGCTGCCGGCAGAAGATCCCTTTACTGTAGTGTTCTTTAGTCTTCTCTTGGACTGCCATTCACAAACCTGTGGCCGGCAGACACCGGCAATGGTTGTGGGTGGGTGGAAGCCTGAACAATACATTCTCCCCTTCCATTTGAACCCTCATTCTGGAGGAAGGCAGTAAGACAGAGCTCTTACATCAACCTTCACTCCTTGCTTTCTCTCTCTCTATCGGCTAGTGCTGCCGGATACTAACCTAACCGGCAGCTGCCGGCTACTACCCTAGCCGGTAAGGTGCTGGCTAGACTCAAGTTCTGGCAGCCAACGAGCCGCCGCCACAACTGACTTGGCCGGCAACGGCTGGCCGGGTTCAGACTGCCTGCCTCTACCCTGACCGGCAGTATGACGGCTGGACTAGTGGGCCGACAGCCGGTGACCTGCCGGTGGCCGGTAATGCGCCGGCTGAACTGTGTCCCTGGTGCTAGCCTTGCCGGCAACATGCCGGCTAGAACTGCAGTATATGACTATACAGTAGCCAGTATATTTGCAGTATAGATCATACTGCAGACAGAAAACTATAGTGTAAACGCATGGAAATTTCACTTTTCCCTGCGCAACTTTGAATAACTTTTCGTGGCATATTAAAAATTCGTAATTAAATTTCGGGTCACTAATAGAGGATTATGCTTGTCAAATAATAAGAAAATTAAAATGAGGAAGTCTCCTTCCGAAACAATAATTATGGGGTCACCTTTATATGTTAGTAACAAAAACAAAAAGAACCATCGGTCCATATCCCGCCGCCCTCTGAAATCAAGCGCTTGGGAGAGAGGCAACCTTCCTTTCAAACAAAGTCATCGTAGAGAGATGACGTGTTTGAGAAAGTCCACATGGAGGACCTTTAGATGGAATTGTAAGGTAGGCATCACAGTGTTCTGAGATTTATAGACTCAAAAGGGTTGGCAAGGTTGCTGTTTAAATAACAATATGATGAAATATAGGCAGTGAAAACATAGTGAGGGGTGTGCTTTTTTTAACGGTGGCATTCCCTTGGCAGGGTTTTGTCAGCGGTCCACGAGGGGACAGAGACAGACGGCCCTTGCAGTGGGAATTCAAACAGTTCGGTAAGTAGAGGATGTTATCAAGAGGCCTTTTCAATTTAATGAGGGAAAATAGAGGTCGTAAGGGGTTATGCTAGATAAAACATGCCACAGATCGAAGAACTATTTAGTGGAATTCTCCCATGACTTTAATGATGCCTATTAATACTTAGCGCATATTTCTTGAGGATTCAATGTATAGTAGTACCAAGGGATTCACCCACCTAGTATTACGAATTTTGTAATCTATTTATCATTCCAAAGTTCTTTATTGGAAATGTTAATAAAAAATGTGTAATATGAAGGAAATAGAATACAAAGGAATTAAAATTACTGAAATTATAGCAATAGAGTTTTTCCAATAAAACATTGTTGTTTTAAAATGTATCAAAGAATAGTGTTTTTCTTTAAATATGTTTTTTTTTCTTTTTTTAGATTAATTGAAGAATTGTCACTATTAATTTCTCATGTATGTAATTTTTCCAGTGACCATCAACTAAATAAACATCAAAATGGTCGACGAGTTTTTCACTACAACCCACAAGAGGGATCGTGCAAGAGCCTGTGTCAGGCCAAAAGGGCCAGGCAATCTTCAACAACAACAAAGTATATAGTAGTTAAATTTCCAACATACTCTGTGTGTCCATGCGCAGTCTATTGTCGAGACCATAATATATAAGGAAAGGAAATTTCTTTCCATACACTGATAGATGATCAGTTACAAAGGACCCTCATTATTAAACCTTTTGGAAGTCAGTGTTAAGTTACACTTATCTATCCTTACAGGGTAGAACTCTTCTGATGGGCCTCCTGAATAAGATAACCCTAGGCTTTAATTATGAGGGAGGTCACAGTAATTGGCTGGACAGGAAACACATGTATGCATCTTTCCTAATTCATTTCAAGCTTGCCTATCCTAAACTATATGCAATATAATGCAAAATATTATTAATAATATTTATATAGTTTATCAAGTGAGATGAACTACCATATACTCATTTTGTTTTCCTCTCTTTACAAGAGGACCACCCTAAGTGCCTGCGAGTCTTCTGCAACGTCAGGAGCAAGGACTTCTGCGGCCACTTGGAGTGCAGGGCGCACTCCCTCTGTTCCATCACCAAGTATTGAGACCCCCAGGTATGTAATGTATGCAAAGCCTTGATTACTGAGTCCTTTGATAAACCCAAGACAACGGAGTCAAGGGACGCAGCACGGAGTAAGCTGCATAGATGGGTCCGTGGCTTCCAGAAGAACGCCATGGGGCCTTACCTTCCGAATGAGTGGATGCGGGCCTATCTGTTCCCTAAGGCATCTGCGGATGCTGTCATACCACAGCCTCACCCTGAGATCCCTTGCGTCCAGATTTCCGTAGATACGGATGTCTTAGATGCGATGAAGGACATCCATCTAGACTAGAGGATGAAGTCAAATCGGTGTCCGTTTCGTCGGTTCCAGTCCCAGAACCAGTGCCCTCTACGTACTCTGTTCCTCCATCTGATAAAATGGAGAAGGCCCTGTCTACCTTCATGTCAATGATGGAGAATTTTCAGAAGCAGAGTGAAGAAAGGGAAGCTGCATTGAGGAAGGCGATACATCATCTCGCAGCGTCCCGCGGTTCTCACAAGAGAGACTCGTCGTAAAGAATCTTCCTTTATGTTCTGAAATAAACTCTTGGAGGCATGTAGAGTACATACCGATCACAAACGGGAAGATTTCTATTTCAGAGAAGCTGGGAGCCGTCTTCATTGAAGATGTCGACTTTTAGCCCAGCTTTGAGTCTTTTCCAGACGGCTTCATTGGTCTGAAGGTGGAACCTGTGTCTAAGGAGAAGACAGAGCTGAAAGAGGTCATAATTCTTGACCATGGAAAAGCTCAGGCTTTAATGGCTAGCAGTTTGAAAGACAGGGGCTTCACTAACTCTAAAGTGCCAGCCCTGAGTAGGAATCATCCTTCTTTTCTTGTTCCAGTTACACTGGCCTTTCCCTTTGCAGAAAAAGGGTTCAAGGCAGTGATGAAGGCAGTAGAAGCTGGGAAACCTTGTCCTACACTTGAAGAGTGTAGACCCTTATCCCTAGCTCTGTCTACAGATCACAAGGACTGGAAGGAAATTCATCTTACCTTCTCAGTCGAGAAGTTGGAGGCGGATATTGCTGGACGCCAGCTCAGTGAAAACCTCCCTAAGTTATCTGACTTACTCTTGCGCAGAGAGCAGGAGACAAAGGAGAGGCTTGCCGCATCTCTGTCCCTCCAGACTACCCTGGAGGCAATGGCAAGTGACCAAAGATCCCCAGATATGTTTATGGTCGTGGCCAAGTCACACTTGTCAACACTGGTCAAGGACCTATATGGATTTGTAAAGGCCAGAAGGGCATGTAGGGAGTTCTTGCTTGCTTCGGCTGCGTTGAAGCATGAATCCAGGAAGCTGATATCTTCCAATATCTGGGGAAAGGACCTCTTCCCGAGTGAAGTGGTCAAGGAAATAGTCGAAGAGGCTGACACGGAGAACAGGAATCTTCTCTAAAAGTGGGGTATGTCAGCTAAGAGGAAGTCTTCCCCGGATGAGGGTCCCCAACCGAAAAGGAAGACAATGAGGCCAAGGCTGCCCTCTCGCCCCGCCAGACATCAACAACATCCAATGACCGTGATGCCCCAGAAGGTGGCACAACCCCAACCCAACCACCAGATGGTACCCCAGCAGATGGTAACACAGTCACCAGTCTTTACTCCCGCTTATGAGAGCCAGACCACTACCTTTCGCCCTAAAGGTAGAGGGTCAAATAAAGGTTCCTCTAGACGCCCCTCAAGAGGAAGAGGGGGTAGGAGAGGCTGCGGTCAAGGAGGCAAGTCCTCTGGACAACAGAAGCAATGAGATGCTTCCAGTAGGAGGAAGGCTCCAATCATTTCGGGATCGCTGGACCTTCGATCCCTGGGCCCACAGCCTGATCAAGGACGGACTAGGTTGGAGCTGGAAGACAGCTCCACCATCATTTCCTCAATTCTTCCAACACTCCACCCCTGTCCTGGAAGAATATACACAAGAACTCTTGAGCAAACCGGTGATAAGGAAGGCAAAGTCCTTCAAATTCCAAGGAAGGCTGTTTTGTGTTCCCAAGAAGGACTCAGACAAACTCAGAGACATTCTGGACTTGTCGCCACTCAACAAGTTCATCGAAAACTACAAGTTCAGGACGCTGACCCTTCAACACATAAGGACCCTGCTGCCAAAACGGGCGTACACAATCTCCATAGACATGGCAGATGCCTATTGGTATATTCCAATCAATCGCCAACTCTCCTCCTACCTAGGATTCAGGTTACAGAAGAAGAAATACGTCTTCAGAGCCATGCCCTTCGGACTAAATATAGCCACAAGGAGCTTTACAAAGCTTGCAGATGCAGTCGTTCAACAACTACGCCTAGAAGGTGTCCAGGTGGTAGCCTACCTGGATGATTGGCTGGTGTGGGCAGCATCCGAGACGGAATGCATGCAAGCATCCCTTAGACGATGTCATCAAAGACTTTAATAAAAATTTAAAAACTATCTTAAAACAAGATAAATCTTTAATTGATCCCTTTATCTCTACTGGTCCGTCTTTGCCTTATTTATATGGTTCAATTAAAACCCATAAAACAGGATATCCAATCAGACCAATTATCAGTGCTAAAAGTTTTATCAACTATAAATTATCCAAATATTTAGTCAAATTACTTTCCCTAATCTTAAGATCTATTTCAACCCCTCATATAAAAAATTCTGTTGATCTTTGCGAAAAATTAGAAAAAGTTAACCTTACGTCTAAACATAGATTAGTAAGTTTTGATATAACTTCATTGTTTACCAAAGGTCCTGTTGATGACTAATTGTATTTCCTGTCGAGTATTT
>NC_090733.1:13514138-13516638 GCF_036898095.1 Palaemon carinicauda | reverse complement strand
CTGATCATTTTTTGGTGGAAGGAAAATTAGTTGTAGTAAAAGAGTGGGGGAATAGAGTAGGTGGATGTAAAAGGGAGCTAGTGAGGGTTGAAGAGCTAATAAAACCGGGGGTAAAAAGTAAATATCAGGAAAGGTTGAAAATGGCATATGACGAGGTGAGAGTAAGAGAAACTGGTAATTTAGAGGAGGAGTGGAAGTTAGCAAAAGAAAATTTTGTTGGGATTGCAAGTGATGTATGTGGCAAGAAGGTTGTTGGAGGCAGCATGAGGAAGGGCAGTGAATGGTGGAATGAAGGAGTGAAGGTAAAGGTGGAAGAGAAAAAGAGGGCTTTTGAAGAATGGCTGCAGAGTAATAGTATAGAGAAGTATGAAAAATATAGAGAGAAAAAGGTGGAAGTAAAGCGCAAGGTACGTGAGGCAAAGAGGGCAGCTGACCTGAGGTGGAGTCAGGGACTGGGTCAGTCATATGAAGAGAATAAGAAGAAGTTTTGGAAAGAAGTGAAGAGAGTAAGGAAGGCCGGCGCAAGAATTGAAGAGACAGTGAAAGATGGAAATGGAAGGTTGTTAAAAGGAGAGGAAGCAAGGAAAAGGTGGGCGGAATATTTTGAAAGTTTGCTGAATGTTGAGAATGATAGGGAGGCAGATATAATTGCTGTTCCAGGTGTTGAGGTGCCAGTGATGGGAGATGAGAATGAGAGAGAGATTACAATAGAGGAAGTGAGGAGAGCACTAGATGAAACGAGAGTAGGAAAAGCATCTGGTATGGATGGTGTGAAAGCTGAGATGTTGAAGGAAGGGGGTGTGACTGTACTTGAATGGTTGGTGAGATTGTTTAATGTGTGTTTTGTGTTGTCAATGGTACCAGTAGATTGGGTCTGTGCATGTATTGTACCACTATATAAGGGTAAGGGAGATGTGCATGAGTGTTGTAATTCAAGAGGTATTAGTTTGTTGAGTGTAGTTGGAGAAGTGTATGGTAGAGTACTGATTAATAGGATTAAGGATAAAACAGAGAACGCAATCTTGGAAGTACAGGGTGGTTTTAGAAGAGGTAGGGGTTGTATGAATCAGATTTTGACAGTTAGGCAGATATGCGAGAAATATTTAGCAAAAGGTAAGGAGGTGTAAGTTGCGTTTATGGATCTGGAGAAAGCATATGATAGAGTTGATAAGGAAGCAATGTGGAATGTGATGAGGTTATATGGAGTTGGTGGAAGGTTGTTGCAAGCAGTGAAAAGTTTCTACAAAGGTAGTAAAGCATGTGTTAGAATAGGAAATGAAGTGAGCGATTGGTTTCCGGTGAGAGTGGGGCTGAGACAGGGATGTGTGATGTCGCCGTGGCTGTTTAACTTGTATGTTGATGGAGTGGTGAGAGAGGTGAATGCTCGAGTGCTTGGACGAGGATTAAAACTGGTAGGCGAGAATGATCATGAATGGGAGGTAAATCAGTTGTTGTTTGCGGATGATACTGTACTGGTAGCAGACACAGAAGAGAAGCTTGACCGACTAGTGACAGAATTTGGAAGGGTGTGTGAGAGAAGAAAGTTGAGAGTTATTGTGGGTAAGAGTAAGGTTATGAGATGTACGAGAAGGGAAGGTGGTGCAAGGTTGAATGTCATGTTGAATGGAGAGTTACTTGAGGAGGTGGATCAGTTTAAGTACTTGGGGTCTGTTGTTGCAGCAAATGGTGGAGTGGAAGCAGATGTACGTCAGAGAGTCAATGAAGGTTGCAAAGTGTTGGGGGCAGTTAAGGGAGTAGTAAAAAATAGAGGGTTGGGCATGAATGTAAAGAGAGTTCTATATGAGAAAGTGATTGTACCAACTGTGATGTATGGATCGGAGTTGTGGGGAATGAAAGTGATAGAGAGACAGAAATTGAATGTGTTTGAGATGAAGTGTCTGAGGAGTATGGCTGGTGTATCTCGAGTAGATAGGGTTAGGAACGAAGTGGTGAGGGTGAGAACGGGTGTAAGAAATGAGTTAGCGGCTAGAGTGGATATGAATGTGTTGAGGTGGTTTGGCCATGTTGAGAGAATGGAAAATGGCTGTCTGCTAAAGAAGGTGATGAATGCAAGTGTTGATGGGAGAAGTACAAGAGGAAGGCCAAGGTTTGGGTGGATGGATGGTGTGAAGAAAGCTCTGGGTGATAGGAGGATAGATGTGAGAGAGGCTAGAGAGCGTGCTAGAAATAGGAATGAATGGCGAGCGATTGTGACGCAGTTCCGGTAGGCCCTGCTACTTCCTCCGGTGCCTTAGATGACCGCGGAGGTAGCAGCAGTAGGGGACTCAGCAGTATGAAGCTTCATCTGTGGTGGAAATGTGGGAGGTTGGGCTGAGTCCCTGGTTAGGCTGGAGGAACGTAGAGAGTAGAGGTCCCCTTTTTTGTTTTGTTTCTTGTTGATGTCGGCTACCCCCCAAAATTGGGGGAAGTGCCTTTGGTATATGTATGATGTATATATATATATATACCTAGTATATATATATATATATATATATATATA
>NC_090733.1:13504138-13506638 GCF_036898095.1 Palaemon carinicauda | reverse complement strand
AAAAAACTTGAAATGCAACACTGTCTTACCAGGTAAAAATTTATCTGAAAAGGAAGAGGAGAGATGTGCACGAACCATAAAGGGAGGACTCGAGAGGACAGCCCAGGAATTGTTATGTGAAATGGAAAATTGGCATTCAGATACCAAGGAAGTTTCTTCAGAAGTCTCTGTTCAAGGAATTATTCCACAGCCTGAAGAGAGTTGTCCTCATATTTGCTGCTGCTCCCCATATGATAAATTTAATTAGAAATTATATTCTGGATCATGGTTTTCTTATGGAGAATGGAAATAACGTATCTGATGCCTGTGTCCGTGAAATGCTAATGAAAACCGTGCCAGAGTATGCATTAGCATATGAAATTAATAAAACACATGTCAATGTATGTGGCTTACAAAGACAGTGTGTAAAGTATGCTGCACAGCTACTTTCAAAGTCATGTGCTAAGACATTGTATTCTTTTTAGGAGAAAGGGGCTTATTAGAGAGCAACCATTAAAAGGAAACTGTCAATTTTATTGGTACAGTGAATGAATGGTTCGATGTCATGAATTCCTTCATGATGTTAGAAGACATAAAAGTCCGCAATGCATTTTGGATAGATTTGGATAGAAAGAAAAGTGCTCTACAAAGAATGGTTGATGCTATGTGGGGAGTGAGAGTAAAAAAACAAAAACAAATTTTAATTGCTTTTATAAATTCCGAAAAGATGTGATATTATCTTGTCACTCAATGATTGGGCTACATAACATGCTAAGACAGTCTCTTTTATTATGACATGGAGATTGAATTAAGACTGTCTTCAATTTCTTTTTTAATGTATTCGGCAGATGAGTTGTTCTCATGATCATCCCTATGTAGTTACTTTTAAATACAGATTGAAAAACCTTATGCTAGGTAGGGATATTGAACTTGTTAGCGATAAGGCAAACTGCGAAAAAGGAAATGAAAACCTTGACCCGTTATCCCATGATGGAAATGGACCTAATAAATGGACCTGATAAATCTTTCAAGGCGGGGAACTGGCCATAGAAGTATGTACGACAAACATCATTTTTAGAGACCTGGAATTTGATGTGGATCTTAAGAATGACGAAATGCTCCCTGAGGAAACAGAATTTTCCAGATGTCAGAAATCCAGAGACACCACAGGATCTGTTATCGAGGAAGAGTCCTTGAGATATATCGGTGAATATGTAGTGAACAAGTTTGTGTTTGAATATCCAAATTTAGGGTATATTGTTAATAGCAAGACGTCAGACATGGGTCCATTATATAATTCCAGGAAAACTCTATGCACAATCCAATGATTTTTTTTCTAAACTAAAAATTTTTAAAGAAATTTTTACAGCAAATCATGGCTCTGGTCTTCGACCAGGGATGAAATGCATAAAAACAATGGCTGCCGAAATAAAATCTGTTGTCGCTGGTGTTCCTGACGAGGTTGTGGATTTTTTTTTTCTTTTTCTTTTTTTGTCAAAATATCAGTGTTTTTTAGAATGCGGCACCCCAACAAGATTATTGATGAGTAAAAAGAAACAAAAGACTTGCAGGAGTACATTAAGAAAAACAATGAAAACAACATCCTAATTTTTCCCCTTGGTGGTCCACACCTGGCTTTATGAGAAACAAACTCGTGCATATCTTAATCCAGTCACAATTAAACTCTCATCTTTGTTCTGTTAATCTGTTAGTATTGAAATGAGAGCTGATTTTACCAAAACAACTTTCTCTATGTTAATCCTTAACTCGTTGTGTAGGATTTAGTACCTAGGACAAATTTCTGTACGTTAATCTAAACCTCTTTGTTTAGGGATAAGTGACAGTCAATACATTACAGTATTTGTGTTCCCTTGAAAGATACCTCTTTACCATATGACTATGTTTAAAAGCATCAGATTATTATAAAATTTTGATTATTGTGTGCCATAAGGATAATCTATACTCTTAGTAAAAAAAGAAATATATATTAAGAAGTATTTTATTTTGGAAAGGTATCCTTGCGTCATCTTACTACGTATAGCTGTCAGCCAATGCTGCCAAGGGAGACTGCTTGTAATGTGATGTCAAGTGCAGAGAGGAACGCATTTTCGCCCACTGATGAGTCGATCTCTCCCATTAAGGGACCTTGGTTAAATCTTCAGTGCCAAAGGATTCATGGAATAAGAAAGTCCTCAGTTTCCTCTTGAAAGTCTTAATATAATTAAATATTTGAATGTCTAGTGGGAGCTTATTGCATAGTCTCGGGGCCGCATATCTAAAGGCTATAGAGTCGACATTAGACATGTATCGGGGTTCTGATAGTATGAAAACATCTGTAATTATTCTCGTGTCAACCAGTACTGATAACTTGTTGGGTTATTGTACATATTTTAAATTCAATTCTCGCTTTAATCGGCAGCCAGTATAATTCAATTAGTATAGGGATGGTCCTTTCTCTAGGTGGGATGCCTTTGATAAGGATTGCTCCTCTGTTTATTATGTTTTGTAGTTTATTAAATTT
>NC_090733.1:13491638-13494138 GCF_036898095.1 Palaemon carinicauda | reverse complement strand
GTTATACAAGTTTCAATATATATATATATATATATATATATATATATATATATATATATATATATATATATATATATGTATATATATATATATATATATATATATATATATATATATATATATATATATATATATATATATATATATATATATATATATATATATATATATATATATGTATATATGTACATAAATATACGTACATATATATATATATATATATATATATATATATATATATATATATATATATATATACGCACTTCTAAAATATGAAAACAGTTATAAAAACTATTAAGAAAAGCAACGCAAGTAATTTACCCAATCTCTCTAATTGTCTCCAGTCTCTTATCTTTTGGGAGTTGAGTTTTCCTTTTCCTCCTATTTTCTTTTGGTTTGGACAGGTTATTTGAGTGTTGCATTGTTAACATCTTCTTGAAAGAGAGATATGTCAGGAGACTCGAAGTTAAAGAAGTTTACATGCAAGAAGATTGGACTCTAGTTGGCTGTGAAATGACATGTGGAGTCCAAAGAAATTACTCGTGTTCATATTATTCATAAAAGGATACAGTCTCTCTCTCTATCTCTCTCTCTCTCTCTCTCTCTCTCTCTCTCTCTCTCTCTCTCTCTCTCTCTCTCTGCTTCAGTCATACCTTACCTTGGATAAAACAGTGATTCTTCAATTTATTAGGAAGCACTTGATAGTAAAGATTTATGAGTTTATTCATTTAGTTTACCTAATTATTTTATAGGTTAATTATTTTTTTATGGGTTATTCTTTTATTCAAATAATAATATTATTGGAGTGATTCAATTATACTCTTATCTTTTATTGGAGTGGGAAATAAATAAATTTTCATATTACAGATATATCAGCGAGTCTTTTTATAATCTTTATATTTCCTTCCATGGAAGGGAAATATATTGTTTTTTTCTAATGATTCTTTTCCTGCTGTCAAATATTCGAAACGATTTATTTCTTTCATTTCTGGGCCAAATAACCAGAAATTTGGCACAAAAGCGAGTGGACAATTGCGTTTTATTTATTTATTTCTTTTATTTCGGATACATACTTTTAAAATATTTATATTTAGATTTTGTTTACTCTTTTCTTATAAATAATATCGGAGTAAAGAAGAGCTACTACATGCCTTTCCGTTCGTGAAAAATCTTTCATCTATTGTTTACCTGCTCTGATGAAAAGAAATAACCGACACAAAACAGTTGTCACATTTCTGATATCGGATGAAGAATTGTCATGTGTACAATATGAATATTGTTTCAGCATAGATTTGAGCTTGGCCTCCAATAACAACGGACAGTATACAATACATTCAATATGTTTAAAAATACCTCTGAAACCTTTCTCTTTTTGTTTTTTTAGGTTTATAATGGGAAGTATAGACAGCATTGTGTATTCATTCACGTCAAAAGTGTTTAGAATCGGTATAATTTATCTAATGTGCTTTGATTATTTTCCGACGATCATTTTATAACAGGTCGTATGGGTACACTTGTTTTTGTTTCATGGCATATACAAAACTCTATCCAATAGAAAATTATGATAGTTAATTCCTAAGTCAAAAGCATTTCACAATGGAAAAATTCGCTAGTTCCGAAGAAATTGGTCTGCTTTGAAAAAGAGATGACGTTCCTGAAGATCCGACGTCAATTATACCGAAGAGGGGGGATAGGTTTTGAGATCGGCCATGAAATTCTGTGAAGCCTTTGTTAAAAATAGTTTATTTTCTATAAAAAAGTGATCTTAAATTATTTTTATTTCAAAGAATCTTAAAATTTTCATTTATCACTCTGTTAACTTCGGAATATACAACTATTTTTTATTTAAAAATTTCATCAACATAGCCTTTATATTAAAGTGTCGTCGCTTAACCATTGTAGCCCTGATGAAGAGCCACGAGATAGGAAAAAAAGAAAAGAAAAACAAGTGACTCGGAACACGTGTCGATGTCAAATCATAAATGAAGAACCGGTAAATGAAGTTTTCTTGTTAATCCGACAACGGTCTAGAGCTCATATTTTCTGGAGAAATCTTGTCTTTGATTCGTGGAGGCCATTGAGATTCTATATATTCATTATACAGATTCGTGTTTGCGACTTCCTTCCTAATAAGTTCCTAAATGCTTCTTGATAGATGAACCGTGATATCTTTAACCATGAGACTTCGGTGAAATCATTTTGATAACTAATTTGAATGGCAACTTATCTAGCAATCATTCCTGTTAATAGTTTTCAGAAATTTGAAGAAAAAAAATCCTTTCTAGTATCATGATGCTTTATTCAGTTGAGGAAAATTTTTGATTAATGATGCAAAAATCCATCAATCTTCCAAACTTCTTGTTTTACATGAATAAGCTTCATAAGGTTATCGGGAGAGTTTTGATGGCATCAAAGCTGGTTTATTGAATGGCTGATTTCTTTATCTGCCATGAAATAAATTTCATGAAAACTAAGTATTTCTTTCCAATTTACCATCTTG
>NC_090733.1:13469138-13471638 GCF_036898095.1 Palaemon carinicauda | reverse complement strand
TTTATCAACAACAATTTTTAGAAAAGCCGAACTTATGACTACCTAACAATTGAACAACTTAACACTAAAAAAATAACAATTAATGATTAACAAATAACTACATGAACTTTTTTACCAATTAATAATCAACAATTAACACTCAGCCAATAATGACAAAATTCCCAACGGGAAACACCACACACTCAACGGCAGAGAGTCAAATATTTAATAAAGAAACACACAATAGATAATTAACATAATTCCCCGACGGGAAACACCACACTCCTTAACTAGAGAGAGTCAAATATTTAATAAAATATGCTAAAACACTAAATATATGAAGGTTCTTACACTCTTTGAGGCGGGAGAAAAAAAAATATCCACAGCTCCAAACATGGTAGTGACTCTGCAAACACTTTGCTACTGTAGGGAGTACAGCTCCGTAGGACACTTCACCAAAGGCAGGGAAATATAGCCCCAATCTAAAAGAAAGGGTAATAAAGTATCCTACCTGCCATTGTCTCCCTACTTGACACCCAACCAGCTCCAAGGCTCCTGAAGCTGACCAATGCGAGCATGAGTCGACGGGGATGTTCTCTCCCGAGTCCACCTCAAAGCCGTGATCTCTTGTCGGCCCTGCAGACTGCAGAAGAGAACACGCATGAACTGCAAAACACCGCAGATGGGAGAAATGCACCTGCTAAAAGACGTTAAAATTTGGTGTTGCAATCCTCGTAAAAGCCCCACAAGTCATCTGATGAAGTATGTCCTTGGAAACCTTGAGCTCAGACTGTTCACTTTAGCAAACGAGTTCCTCTCTGGTAAACACCGGTGGTTCTCTTCCCACCAAGGACTCGGAAACACAGAAAGAAACAAAGCGTTAAACTACACACTTATAAATCATTAAATGAGCGGGGAGGAGGTTAAAGCAGCAATGCAAATAGAAAAAAAATCTTTAAATTTTCAATTACAGCCTTACAAATTAGAGTTTTATACTAATTTTACATAAAACAAATAAATGCAGAAACAAGGCTGATAAAAATAAAATAAAAAATTACTTTAATACATAATAATAATTATCTATGATCCATCTAATGGTTTCTGTTTCGCCGAATAAGAAAAACAGCAAGCTCCTTATGTAATGGCAAGTGGTAATATAGAGCTGCACTCACAATCGCAATGGCTCATTATTTCGGGGTTATTCTTTACTTTCACACGAGTACCAATAGTTATACACTGAATGGAGATCGTTTACATCCTAATTAATTGCCGACTTACATGAAATCAAACTAAGTTTCGAGATAGATAGTAATTTCCTTGAGTCTCCTCTTGCTTCCTTCCATTCACTTTAGCCCAGTTTTTCTGTCTTTTTTTTGTATGACGTAATCATTGCCTGACTTTTTTTGACGAATTAGGAGCTTCGAAATATGGACAAGTTCAAGGAGGTTTTTCTACAACAGTCATTTTTTTCCACCCTTCCCTTCAGTTTGAGATAACCACCATCACATAAAGAAGTCCCGAAGAGGAAACTCAAGGAAAGTAGTATCTATCTCGAAACTTAGTTTAATTTCATATAGGACGGCAATTAATTAGGATGTAAACGTTCTCCGTTCTGTGTATAGCTATTGGTACTCGTGTGAATGTAAAGAATAACCCCGAAATAATGAGCCAAGGTGATTGTGAGCGCAGCTTTATATTACCACTTGCCATAACATGAGGAGCTTGTTGTTTTTCTTATTCGGCGAAACAGAAACCATTAGCTGGATCATAGATAATTATTTTTATGTATTAACGTATTTTTTTATCTTATATTTATCAGCCTTGTTTCTGCCTTTATTTGTTTTATGTAAAATTAGTATAAAACTCTAATCTATAAGGCTGTAATTGTAAATTTAAAGTTTTTTTTTTCTATTGCAGTGCTGCTTTAACCTCCTCCCCACTCATTTAATGATTTTTAAGTGTGTAGTTTAACGCTTTGTTTCTTTCTGTGTTTTCCGAGTCCTTGGTTGGAAGAGACATCGATGTTTACCAGTGAGGAACTCGTTTGCTAAAGTGAACAGTCTGAGCTCAAGGTTTCCAAGACATACTTCATCAGATGACTTGTGGGGCTTTTACGAGGATTGCAACACCAACTTTCAACGTCTTTTAGCAGGTGCATTTATGCCACCTGTGGTGTTTTGCAGTTAATGGTGTTCTCCTCTGCAGTCCTGCAGGGCCGACGCAGAGATCACGGCTTTGAGATGGACTCGGGAGAGACACCCCCGTCGACGCATGCTCGACATGGTCAGCTGCAGGAGCCTTGGTGTTCGTTGGTATGAAGTAGGGAGACAATTGGCAGGTAGGATAATTTATTACCCTTTGTTTTGGATTGGGGCTATATTTCCCTGCCTTTGATGAAGTGACCTACGGAGCTGTACTCCCAACAGTAGCAGAGTGTCTGAAGAGTCGCTACCTTTTTGGAGCTGTGGGTTTTTTTCTTTTCTTTCTCCAGCTTCAAAGAGTGTATGGACCTTCATATATT
>NC_090733.1:13452943-13462943 GCF_036898095.1 Palaemon carinicauda | reverse complement strand
TTCTTCATCCGATATCAGAAATGTGACAACTGTTTCGTGTCGGTTATTGCTTTTCATTAAAGCAGGAAAACAATAGAAGAAATATTTTTGACGACTGGTAAGGCATGTAGTAGGCCTTCTTTACTCCAGTTTCATTTATAAGAAAAGAGTAAAAAAAATCTTAATAAAAATATTTTAAAAGTATGTATCCGGAATAAGATAAATTAATAAATAAAACGCAATTGTCCACTCGCTTTTGTTCCAAATTTCTGGTTATTTGGCCCAGCTATGACAGAGATAAATCGATTTGAATATTTGACAGCAGGAAAAGAATCATCAGAAAAAACAAGGAAATATAAAGATTATAAAAACACTCGCTGATATATCTGCAATATGAAAATTTATTTATTTCACACTCCAATAAAAGATAAGAGTATTAGTGAATCACACCAATAATGTTATTATTTGAATAAAGGATAGCCCATAAAAATTAATATAAAGAAGAGGAAAAAATAATTAACCTAATAAATAATCAGGTAAGCTAAATGAATAAACTTATAAATCTTTATCATCAAATTCTTCCTAGTAAATTGAAGAATCATTGTTTTATCCAAGGTAAGGTATGTCTGAAGCAGAGAGAGAGAGAGAGAGAGAGAGAGAGAGAGAGAGAGAGAGAGAGAGAGAGAGAGAGAGAGAGAGAGAGTTTGTATCCTTATATGAATAATATACACGAGTAATCTCTTTGGACTCCACATGTCATTTAACAACCAATTAGTCTAATCTTCTTGCAAGTAAACTTCTTTAACTTAGTCTCCTGATATATCTCTCTATCAAGAAGATGTCAACAAGGCGACACTCAAACAACCTTTCCAAACCAAAAGAAAATAGGAGGAAAGGCAGAACAGAACTCCAAAAAGATAATAGACTGGAGAGAATTTGAGAGATTGGGTAATTTACTTGTGTTGCTTTTTTTCAAATTTTTATAACTCTTGTCATGTTTTAGAAATAAGTGTATATATATATATATATATATATATATGTATATATATATATAGATAGATAGATAGATAGATAGATAGATAGATAGATAGATATATATATATATATATATATATATATATATATATATATATATAGATATATATATAGATATATATAGATATATATATATATATATATATATATATATATATATATATATATAGATATATATATAGATATATATAGATATATATATATATATATATATAGATATATATATATAGATATATATATATATATATATATATAGATATATATATATATATATATATATAGATATATATATATATATATATATATATATATATATATATATAGATATATATATAGATATATATATATATAGATATATATATATATATATAGATATATAGATATATATATATATAGATATATATATATATAGATATATATATATAGATATATATATATAGATATATATATAGATATATATATATATATATATATATATATATATATATAGATATATATATATATAGATATATATATATATATATAGATATATATATATAGATATATATATATATATAGATATATATATATAGATATATATATATATATATATATATATATATATATATATATATAGATATATATATATATATATATATATATATATCTATATATATATATCTATATATATATATCTATATATCTATATATATATATCTATATATATATATATATATATATAGATATATATATATATAGATATATATAGATATATATATATAGATATATATAGATAGATATATATAGATATATAGATATATATATATATATATATATATATATATATATATATATATATATATATAATATCTATATATATATATATATATATATATATATATATATATATATATATAAATATCTATATATATATATATATATATATATATATATATATATAAATATCTATATCTATATATATATATATATATATATATATATATATATATAAATATCTATATATATATATATATATATATAAATATCTATATATATATATATATATATATATATAAATATCTATATATATATATATATATATATAAATATCTATATATATATATATATATATATATATAAATATCTATATATATATATATATATATATATATATATATATATATATATATATAGATATATATATAGATATATATATAGATATATATATATATAGATATATATATAGATATATATATATATATATATAGATATATATATATATATAGATATATATATATATATAGATATATATATATATATATATATATATATATATATATATATATATATATATATATATATATATATATATATATATATATATATATATATATATATGGGCTCAGGCCATGTTGTCCTGATGGAAGTTCCTAAAGGGTAGCTTCCTAGGGTATATTTGACTACAGTGATATTCCCAGAGAATTTTACCTTAAGGTATCCAGAATTCTTACTCCTGGAGCGAATATCCCTAAATAAATCTAACATGGATATCGCATGATATCAGAGGACGTATTCTTGACACGCCACTTAGCTATCTTCACCCCGAACAGTAATAACGCTTCGAGGGGTTACAGTGGCAAGAATTTAAAAAAGAGAATGAAAGGAGAGCCATTCATTAGGTATCCCTCCTATCCCTTTTGAGTGTGTATATGACGATGACGGCAGCGCCATCTTTATTCCTTTTCGTGTAGCTCTTCTACTCGGTGTTTTCCCTTGTGATCTCTCGTAATTTTGGATATAATTCAACATTATGATGCTTTCTCCGGCCTCTTCTGCCTCTCGAAAGTTGAGTATTATCTTTATTTTGTATATATGTAAGTTCTTGTCGTTTTGAATTAAATCAAAAGTGATATTAACGGAAACAAGTGCTGTTGCCTACTGGACGCATCTTGGATGAGTCATTAGTTAGCCAGAGCGACGTTCCCGGTTATTATGCTTTAATAAATCTAGCTATTTAGCTCCTCTAAGAATTCTTATATGATGCCGTTAGTTTTCAGTTTCGGTGATTTAGGTAACCGATCCTGACTTTCGCTAGGCTTAGTCGCCTAGGCGTCTGACCCTAGTACTTTCATGCATGATATAAGTTTTCCGAGTGTTATGTTATTGAAGTTATAGGCAAAAATTTTATACAATGTAAGATATTGTTGAATTTTAATAGCCAAGTTGTATACGAGAGAGTTTCGGTGATTTAGGTAATCGATTCTCACCGTGCCTAGGCTAGTAGCCTATAGGCCTTTAGTATACTTTCACACTTCCCCGGTTGTTCTTTTCTCCTCTGGGGACTAAGTTCAATCCCTTCTCCCTATGACTAAGCTTTAGGCTTAGTCCTACTGGTTCTATATGAATAGTATTCAGGTATAACTATACTAGGATTTGTCTGTCCTAACCATGTAACCAGAGTGACTAGTTTTTGGGTTTGGGGCAGAACATCAGAGTTTTTAGTCTGTGGTCTATGTCTTCCTAGCATAGAGAATGAGTTTCCTTTGCTAGGTTAGTTGCAGAAACAGGAAACTTTGCTTCCCTAGCCCACATCTGAAGGAGTCTGTACGAGATGATTCCTTCTACTAGTGGTCTAGTAGACTGTCCTGTGTTGTTATTCTCTGGCTGGAGAATGAGTTTTCTCTGTTGCCTGGCGAAATAACTACACCAAACTTTGTTCTGGTATGGAGGAAGGTAGCAAGTATTGCCAACCTTCCTCTCTAATAGACAAACCATAGGTTAGGATGAGCTTTCTTAACCGCTGAGTATGTCTCATACTAGAGTAAAGTTTACGGGACCCTTATCCCTTCCCCCCCTTCTTTCTTAGTGATGGCCTAGCCATCACATCTCTTTGTCGCAGTCCTACATCTGTACCTAGTGTAGGTTAGGATGTGGGACCGGCTCAGCTCTCTGCCGGCCGGCACGTTATTGCCGACCGGCAGAGACACTTTTTCTTCTGCAGAGTGAACCCCAGAACTCCCTTGTTCTCCCTTCCATGTCTGCTGGTAGAGCCCGGCAGGCTTTGGATATATAGGAAGCCTGAATGCTACATTCTCCCCTTCTGTATGTTCACTCTTTCTGGAGTGAAGGTTGTAAGGCAAGGCTGCCTTATAACCTTACATTCATACTGTTCTCTTGTTAGTGTATTGTACCCCTAGCCCGGCTGCCGGCTTAAGCTGCCGGCAGACGGGTATGTGGAAGTTTTCTGGTTCGTAATCACTGCCGGCCGGCATGGGTATCGCTACCTTTGCCGGCCGGCCTCTAGAAACACATCCCGAGATCTGCCGGCCACTACGATTAGCGGCCGGCAGCGTGGTGCTAGTGTTATCAGTTGCCGACCGGTAGTGTTTGCCGGCTGGCACACGTTTGCGAACCAGTGTTCTGCCGCCCATTAGTTAAAGGTAGCATACCTTTGAACTATATAAGGGTTAATGCCGGCCGGCACGTGCTGGTACATGCCGGCACGTACCGGCACGACAGCATGCGATGTACAATAGTTACTATATTTGTGGTGTAGTACACACTGTATTGATATAACTACAGTATAGAGTTTGTTGTAACACTAAAGTTCTTCCAACACACTTGATGTTATCTTGTCCAACCTTTTGTTGAGACCGTACTGTATATAGAAAATGAGTTCTTTCTGTATTCATTCTATCCCATATATTAAAACTTTATTTCAAGGTGTGAGTTACACCTTAACTTTCCGCTTAGGAAAATTTATAAGGTATTCTAGAATAAGATTAACCTTAGTTTTAATATCATGGGAGGTTACAGCAATTGGCTGGGCAGGAAATAAAAGTATGTGTCTTTCCTTCTTTATTTTCTAGCTTTACTGTATAAGCTACATGTATTAATAATAAGTGAATAGCATTCACTTGATACTCATGGATTCTCTTCTCTTTACAGGAGGACCATCCGAAGTGCGGGAGTATGTTCTGCAATGTCCGTAGTAAGAACTTCTGTGGACATGTGTTATGCAGGAGGCACGCAGCATGCGCAGTCTCCAAAGGTGATCTTCGGTATTGGGACCCTCAGGTAAGTACTATATGTTCCAACCTGATTACTGAGGCATTTAACACCCCTAAGTCAGCGGAGTCAAGGGATGCTGCTTGGGAAAAATTGAAAACCTGGGTGAGGAGTTTTCAAAAAAACACTTCAGGCCCCTACCTTCCAAACGAGAAGATGAGGGCCTATCTTTTCTCTAAGGCATCGGCTGATGCAGTCATCCCTCAGCCTCATGAGGAGATACCAACCGTCCGACTGAAGTCTTGGCCACCCTTCAAGACATCCAATTGGATGATAGGATGTCAGAGGTGTCGGATTATACAGAGAGGGACCTTCCAGGAGGAGGAGCTGACCCAGGCTCCAGATATAGAAGAAATCGACGAGATGTCGGTTACATCGGTTCCGGCCCCAGAACCTGTTCCCTCTACATCGTCTGCTATCCCAGATGATCTGGGAAGGACTCTTTCTTCTATTGTTGAAATGATTCAACAAATACAAAAGAAGAATGATGATAAGGAAGCTGCGATGAAACTGGAGATACGCAGACTCGCAGCATCACGTGGGCCGCTGAAGCGACTCAACGTGAAGGATCTTCCTTTGTGCTCGAATACCAATCCTTGGAGGTATGCCGAACACATGCCAATGACAACCGGGAAGATTGTTATATCGGAGAAGCTGGGCTCAATTCCCCTGGAAGATGTGGAATTTTGGCCCGACAAAGACTCTTACCCTGACTGCTATGTCTGTCTTAGGAAGGAGCCACCCTCAAAGGAGGAAACGGAGCCGAAGTAGGTCATAGTCCTTGATCATAGTAAAGCACAGGCATTACTAGCGAGCTCGATGACAGATAGGGGCTTCACGAACTCAATGGTGCCAGCTTTGAGTAAGACGCTTCCCTCCTTTGTGGCCTCTCCAACCAGAGCCTTTAGCTTCATGCAAAAAAGATATAAGGCAGCCTTGAAGGCGGCGGAGGCAGGGAAACCATGCCCCTCCTTGGAGGAATGCAAGCAGTTATCCCTGACCTTACCATTGGACCAAAAAGACTGGAAGGACGTTCACCTTACCTTTTCAGTCGGGAAGTTGGAAGCTGATATTGCCAAACGTCAGTTTGGTGAGGAACTTCCAAAGCTGTCGGAATTTCTCTTGCGCAGAGAGCAAGAGACGAAAGAAAGACTTGCGGCATCGATGTCGTTGCAAACGACGTTAGAAACAATGGCAAATGACCCCAAGATACAGGACAAGTTCTTGGTAGTGGCCAAAACCCATCTGGCCACAGTTACGAAAGATCTCTATAGCTTTATTAAAGCTAGGAGAGCCTGTAGAGATTTGTGTTTGCCTCGGCTGCGGTAAGGCAGGAACCGAGGAAACTGATCTCCTCTTACATATGGGGTAAACACCTCTTTTCCAACTAAGTAGTTAAAGAGGTAGTGGATAAAGCTGCCACAGAGATTAGGAACCTTCACCAAAAGTTGGGTTTAAATCTTAAGAGAAAGTCTTCTCCGGATGAGGGTCCCTAACATAGAAGATGACAAAAAGGCCTAGGCTATCCTCTCGGCCGGCTAGGCCCTACCGACCGCAACAACAGCAACTTCCTGCGACCGCGGTGCCTCAGATAGTGGCACAACCTCCAACCACGAACCAGTTGGTACCTCAACAACTGGCGACCCAGTCGCCAGTTTTTAACCCAGCTTTTGAAAGGCAGACTTCTTCCTTTCACTCAAAACTAGAGGAACAGCTGGAGGTTCTTCTAGACGCCCTTCAAGGGGAAGGGGATTCAGGGGAGGATGCAGTCAAGGAGGCAAGGCCTCAGGTCCACAACAGCAGAAGTGAGATGCTTCCAATAAGAGGGAGACTACATCTATTTAGGGATCGTTGGACCTTCGATCCCTGGGCCCACAGCCTAATAAAGAATGGACTATGTTGGAGCTGGAACTGTTCTCCACCTCCATTTCCTCAGTTCTTCCAACACTACCCCCGTTCTGGAAGAATATGTACGAGAACTCTTAGAAAAAAGAGTAATCCGAAAAGTAAAGACCATCAAGTTCCAAGGAAGGCTGTTTTGTGTTCCAAAGAAGGATTCAGAAAGCTCAGTCATTCTGGACTTGTCGCCACTCAACTAGTTCATAATGAACTACAAGTTCAGTGCGCTCACACTTCAGCACATAAGGACCCTACTGCCCAAAAGGGCATACATCGTCTCCATAAACTTGTCAGACGCTTATTGGCACGTTCCAATTAATTGTCACCTCTCCTCCTACCTAAGGTTCGAGTCACACAGAAGACTTTACGCCTTCAGAGCCATACCATTCGGGCTAAACATAGCCCCAAGGATTTTCATGGAGCTTGCGAACGCAACCGTCCATCAATTACGCCTAAAGAGGATCCAAGTAGTGGCCTACTTGGACGACTGGCTGGTGAGGGCAGCATCCAGGACAGAATGCATGCAAGCCTCTAAGATAGTGATCCAGTTCCTGGAACATCTGGGAGTCAAGATCAACATCAAAAAGTCTCGACTATCTCCAACTCAAAAATTTCAGTGGTTGGGAATCCACTGGAATATGGAGTCACATCGACTTTCCATTCTTGGGAAGAAGAGGGAAGAAATAGCAGGATCTGTCAAGAGACTATTGAAATCAAAACATATATCAAGACACGAACAGGAGAGATAACTGGGCTCTCTGCAGTTTGCTTCGATAACAGATCAAGTGCTAAGAGCACAGCTAAAGGATGCAACAGGAGTCTGGAGAAAATACGCATCAAACGCGCGAAGGGATCTGATGAGACCACTACCGACTCAACTGCGAACGCTTCTTAAGCCGTGGTCCAAAGCCAAGCAAATGAAGGTATCGATACCTCTTCAACCTCCTTCCCTGTCAGTTACTATCCATACAGACGCTTCAAAGGAGGGCTGGGAGGCCACTCTCACCAGAAAAGAGTCCAGGAAGCTTTGTCCAATCTTTTCAAGTAATTTCACATCAACTTTCTAGAAGCCATGTCAGTACTTCTGACACTAAAGAAAGTTTCTCCTCGCCCCTCGACCCACATAAGAGTGGTTCTAGACAGCGAGGTGATAGTAAGATGCCTGAATCAACAAGGGTCGAGATCTCCTCAAATCAACCAAGTGATGTTGGCCATATTCCGTTTGGCGGAAAGAAAGAAATGGCACTTGTCACCAGTTCACATTCAAACGGTCCGCAACATGACAGCGGACGCTCTATCCAGGTTCCCACCGATAGTCATAATGGTCCCTAGACGCAGGATTGTTCTCCTTCATCTTCAGTTAAGTCCCGGAACTGCAGATAGACCTCTTTGCAATGAAAGACAACAAGTAAACACATCGTTATGTGTCCCCGTACGAAGATCCGCTAGCGGATGCAGTGGGCGCTATGTCCCTAGACTGGAACAGATGGTCCAGGATTTCCTTGTTCCCTCCGCACAACCTCCTTTTGAAGGTCCTCAACATGAGATCCTTCAAAGGGAAAGCGGCAATAGTGGCCCACAAGTGGCCAAGCAGCGTTTGGTTCCCTCTGGCATTGGAATTACGACTGAAGTTTGTACCGCAACTGGATCCAAGCCTGACTCAGCGAGTACAGAAGTAGACTGTCTTCGCTTCATCACAGAAAACCTGGAACCTGCATCGCATGATTTTCTCTCCCTAACGATGAGAAAAAGCTGCGGGATATCAAGAGACCGTATAGACTTTTTAGAAAAATTTAAGTCAAAATCTATCAGAAGACAATACGAGTAATCATGGAAGAGCGGATGTCTTTTGTCAAGGTGAAGAAACCAAAAGAATTCTTGATAGACTTCTGTTTATTTTCTTCATTCACCTTCATGAGTAAGGTTTAGCAGCCAACACAATATCAACGTGCAAATCTGCCTTGACAAGAACGATTCTATATACCTTTCAGGTCGACCTTTCTTACAACATTTTCAATAAAATTCAGAAGGTCGGTGCTAAGCTTAGACCTTCAACGCCTCCAAGAACCCATTTCATGGGCACTAGATAAGGTTCCTCATTTGCATTAATAATGAATAATGAGAAGTGGGCTTTGAAGGATTTAACTCAAAAAGTTATGTTTCTGTTTGCACTCGCTTCGGGGGCTAGAGTTAATGAAATAGTGGCTCTCTTGAGAGAGGAAGGCCACGTTCAGTTCTTGAAAAGGGGAGAACTGAATCCGTTTCCAGACCCAACGTTTCTTGCCAAGAACAAGCTACCCACGAACAGGTGGGGTCCCTAGAGAATCTGCCCTCTGAAGGAAGATGCATCTCTATGTCCAGTGGAGTGCTTAAAGGTCTATCTTCATAGAACTTCAGACTTTAGAGGAGGACAGCTGTTCAGAGGGAAACCTTGGGTTCAAATTTATCTCTGAAACAACTAAGGGCGAAACTCGCCTTTTATTCGCAGAGCGGATCCAGACAGTACACCCTCAAGTCATGATCCGAGGAAAGTTGCCTCTTCCATAAAATTTCTTTAATTATATGGACTTTGAATATCTTTGTTCGTACGCCGGCTGGTAGTCATCCAAGGTGTTCTTTATGCACTTTGCGAAGCAAGTGGAGCAACTCAAGAGGTCTGTGGTAGCAGCAGGTAGAATTCTTAAACTTTCTGTTTAAATCTGCGAAGTACAGTGAAATTAATTTGGGACGATTAATTAAGAGGGTGGGTGTGTAGTCACACTTACTACACACTGAGTGATAGGCCACTAACGTGTCCTTACGAACTGTTCCATTGACTTTGGTGAACTAAAGCATAATACGGACACTTGTGCCAAGAGTTTCTTACGCTAGTGTAAATAAACAGTAATACAGACTGTATCAATATTATTAATAATTCGATAAAAGTGGCAAAGCTGTTTCCTTTTAGACGAAACAATATTTTCTGTTCTTTATGCTTTAATGGATATGGTCCACATTTTAAAAATTTTATAAATGTTGACTGATATATATGTTTATTAAA